>NC_142691.1:5462045-5765075 GCF_056320005.1 Nelumbo lutea | reverse complement strand
TGCTATGGTGCCTTAATTGAAAATTTTTCCCTTCAACATAAGGATTCAAGAGCAAGGGCATACATCGTACAGGAAACAACATAGATGAATCACTGGCAAAGCAGGGGGTAATAGGAGTTGAACATTTACAAGAACGAGCAATGATACTCTTAGCTTTTAATGGTGAAAAGTTTTGCCCAAACCCAAAGATCATGGTTCTCATTGCTATGGTGCCTCGATTGAAATTTTGTCCTTTCAACATAAGGACTTACTTGATAATAAATTTACATGTCAGAATAATTAGTATTTTTTTATTAATAACTGTAACTTTCGTTTATTAAAGATAAGATAAAAGACATTTTTCCAAAGCATCAACCATGCTATTAGCTGTCCTTTGGACCCATTGAATTCTAAATTTCTAATATTCATACTCCTAGTTAAGTTATCCATTTAATCTTCTTTAACTCATTTTTGTACATCCATAGGTCATTCCCTTTATTTTGTAGCCACTTAACCACCAGTTGAGAATCCCCTTCTGTAATCAGCTTGTGTACATCTAACTCCTTTGCTTTGACTGCTCCTTCCACAACCATCATGACTTCAGCCCTCAATGAATCCCGATGCCAATTGGACCTGAGAAGTACCATCACCTGACCTAACTCATTTCTGAACAAGCTACCTACAATTGAGAGGCCTGGATCCCCCCTACTCCTGCCATCAAAGTTCAATTTTATGTATCCCTCAATCAACGGTGTCCAAGACACACTAACACCAAGTTTTAAAGATGATGAATTAGCCACTTTCCATAGAATTCATCCACTGAGAAATCTGAATACGGCTTTAGCTAATGAACAACTCTAATGATTATGCATTCTATGAAAGCCTCCTTATTCCTTTCCCCTTCAAGGGAAAATTCTTGCATTTCTTTCTTCCCAAAGCGTCCAGGTTACTGCAGCTCTTATACTTCTCCACATGACTCTCTCTTCTTCAGCCAAACAAATGAAGTGGGAGCAAAGAGGCTTGACATATTGGAAGGAGGGGTCTACCTGCAACCAAACAAAGCAAGAAAGCAATCCCAAATACCAGTAGCAAAAAGGTAGGGGATTAGTAAGTGAAAGGAGGATTTACCATTTGCCTTGCAAAAAATACACCAATGGGGAGAAAAGCATGAGTGAGGTCTCCTTTTCAGTAACAGGTCACAAGTGTTGATTTTTTCACAATAAACCTCCCAATTGAAAGCTACAATTCTAGTGAGGTTAGAATAATTAGATATAATCACCTGGGAGAAAAATTTATCTACCACTTCCATCATTATTCACTGCAATAAGTTCAACAAGCTTTGCTATTCTTGAAAGATACCATTTTGAAGTTTTATAAGTTGTTTTTACCCCCAAAACTTGGGAACAACTAAGAGTTGTAACACATCCATAAAATATTGAGCAATCAAGAAAGGATGCATGCACTAAATCAGTGGATCCATGATAAGGATGCTTAGATGGGTGAGTGGCAAAACTAGGAAGAGAAGATTAAAAAGGAATACATTAATGTGAAACTTTCAAGATAGACCATTAGGTGTCAAAAAGACAGAGTCAATTAGTCAACTTAAGTGGTTGGATCATGTCCTAAGATAATCAATGATGGCAGCAGTAACAATAAGTAGATTGGAACATCTTGAAGGAACTCAAAGAATGAGGGAAGGGTCAATGGCCAAAAAAGAAAGTTGATTGAAGCAGTAAATAAAAGATTTTGAATGATGATAATAATTATTTGGGAGGCTATGGTATGACTTTCTTAAATCCTGACAAAACTGGAGTATTTCATTAATCGTTACAGGACAAACAAAAGGGGGAACTAGAGGAAAAGTCCCCAGAATAACTTCATAATGACAGAAAGTTGCTTTATATGTGTACAGCATGTCACTGTATAGGGATTATTCCCTCTTTTTGCTCCATTAATGAAAATATACCCTACCTTTTCTCAAAAAAAGACAGTTGCCACTATACAATCCTCTCTACCAACCAGCCAACCCTATTTCTAGCTAGTTGACGATAATATTGTCTTCCCTTGGATTCTAAGAGAACCTGGAAATTCCTTAACCAAAAGTTTTGCATCCCTGATATGATAAGCTAATGCCAAATGGATTCTTTGCCCACATGATGGCATGCTTGACTCTCCCTTAACCAAAGAGATAGTTCTTAGCCTTCCAATCCGAAGTAACTGGAGTAAGACAATAACTTCCACCATTGTTAGAACCCACCTCTCTAAAGGAGCAATCAGGAATGGTGAAAAAGATATGATCCATTATGCATGGAAAAGACTCCTCCCATCCCAGCCAGTCTACCATCAAAATCCATTTTAAAATCTTGAGGAACCAGGGATCCATCTAGCTGACCATAAACAAGTGGGGTTCAACAATTAATAATATCCTAAGGGCATGGAAGGAAGTAGCACAGTCCTCTAGAGAAAAAAAAAAGAATAAGAATGGAGTGGAAACCCCCACAAGGCAGCAAAGTAAAGTTGAACTTTGATGGAAGCTCCTTAGGCAACCCAAGTATGGCAGGAAGTGGTGGGGCAATTAGAAATTTGGAGGGCAAGATATTAGCTATTTATTCAGGACCAATTGGAACAGCTAATTCTGTGAAGGCTGAATTGTTGGCTCTACTACATCTACATGGTCTCCAGTTGGAAAAGCAATTGGGTTTCAGACAGATGGAAGTAGAAGGGGATTTAAAAATAGTTATTTCTTGGGCAAGATGTAACAAACATATCCCTTGGACTCTTAAGAATGTTTACAGGGAAGTTGAAAGGATTGCAAAAGAACTAAATGCTAATTTCAAGTGGGTACGTAGGAGTGCAAATGGACTAACTGATTCCCTTGCTAAACAAAGAGAAGAAAGGCAACAGTTGTTTTGGGCTTCTATGTAACCTAGCAAACATTACTTGGGATGACTTTATGGTCATCAAACTGTACTGTTATCTTATAATTAATTAATACAATAAATTTCTTGCTAATAAAAAAAAAAACAAGTAGGGTTCAACAATGTGACCGCATTCATATTTGTAGTTTTCACAATATAATGACAAAAAAGAACAATTCAATGGCATCCTAGCAATTGAAACTCACTAGTGACTTTAGTCCAAATGTTTTTCTAATAATTAGGATGTAAAGCAAGTAAGATCAAGACATTAGACATTCTGCACGGTAAAGAAAATAAAGGAAAAATAAGCACACCTGAGAGACAATCTTTCTAATCTGAGGCTCAAAACCCATGTCTAGCATTCTATCTGCCTCATCCAGAACAAGGTAGGTGACCCTTCGCAAGTTTGTATGATGGGATTCTAACATATCAATGAGCCTTCCAGGTGTAGCAATTACGACTTCAACACCTAAATAGGAAAACAGAGAACAGAATGTATTTCCATCAATAGCTTTTAAGTTCACAAGGACCAAATTGTATTCTTTTTTTCACAGACAGATCAAGCAGGGATCCAACTTATTTTGGACCTTTCGACAAATTTAGTTGCTGCACAGAACCGTCTATTGGATAAGGAACCCTCTGGATTGGCTTAAGAGTTCATTCATCCAATCAGCCCCATACCAAGAGTGGAGCTTTTCCCAAGTCATACAGCCATGTGGGGTTTTAATATTTTAATCTGAGAAATATCCCAAAGAACGCTCATTTCAGTCACATGGCAAGTAGTTTTAAGCTGAAACTTGCCCCGCCAATAGAAGGCAGTGAGAAGAACACTGACCCCATCTACACCCCAAGTTTCCTGGGATGTCTAGATCCGATACACAACACAACTAGAAGAACCAGATTGTATGTTAGCTGGATTATCTTAATTGTAACAGTAATCTACCTTTCTGAAGATCACGAACTTGAGGTCCTTTTGGAACCCCACCATATATACAGGTATTCTTAATCCTAGATGATGCCCCAAACTTGGTGGCTTCTTGTTGTATTTGGACAGCAAGTTCACGTGTTGGGGCTAAAACTAAGACAATAGGACCATCTCCAGGAGCTGAAAATATAGAAAGAGAAGAAAATTTATGCCAACTATCAAATAATAGAAATACAGAAGAACCATGCTAATGATATAAAAGATTTTTTTTGAAGAAGAAAAAGAAGAAGAATGACATAAAAGAATAAGGAAGAAACACTTAAACCTAGAAATGGTTGTGCATTAACGTGGACAATAGCAGGCAGTAGATAGGCAAGCGTCTTTCCAGATCCTGTTTCAGCAATACCAATGAGATCACGGCCCTTTAAAGCCATGGGCCACCCTTGAGATTGAATAGGAGTAGGTTCAACAAAGCCAGCCTTCAGAACTTCTTGCATGACATAATCTGAAGTTGAGTATGTTGTAGTTATCACTCCCATCCAGATCCAGACAACACAAAAAGAGATAAAAATGGATCCAAGAATGTCAAATGAAAATGCTCGGAAGTTTACCTTATCTAAGTATTTGAATAAATAAGTTCCTATAGCTAAGTTCCCAAGAAACATACTCTAGACGAATGGATTACAAGTATATGGCTTAAAAGACGATTGAAATAAATTGTACTAAAAGTGTGTGTTTCTTGTAGGGCTGTCAAGAGGTCGGGTCTGGGTTGGGTCCAGGTAGAACCAGAACCGACCCAATAAGAAATGCTAAAGACACAGAACCGAACTGGACCCAATAGGGTCTATAGTATTAGACCCCAGAGCCGAACCAGTCAGTTCTTGGGACAATCAGGTCTGACCCGATGGACCTGATTATAATAAATCTACTAAAAATATTATATATGATATTAATTTATTTAATATATTAGACATTTAATATGTATATAGCTTGGGTTGGGTCTGAATCAGTTAGGGATTGGGTGGAACCGGTTCCAAACCGATAAGAATCGGGACAATATATATCAGGAACCCAAACTGGCCCATCGGTTCGGGTCCAACCCAACCCAGGCGATGGGGTTTTTGAATAAAAACCATGAATCCTAGGGCAATCCCTAAGTTCCATAACAAATGGCAATCATTTGTCCTAGGAAAATGTATAAACTTCATTTGTCTACAATCTTTATAAAAAATGTATAGACTTCATTTAAAACAGAAAAAAAAAATCAACATATTCATGGAAAAATGGAAGGAAGAAAAGAATTTTCAGGAAATAGAAAGGGTTGATCCACTATTTTTGTCCTAGGAAAACTGGAAAAGAGGAAAAGGAAAAAAGAAAAGAAAGGATGATTGTATAAAGAAAGGGTGAAAGAAGAAGAAGAAGAAGAAGAAGAAGAAGAAGAAGAAAAATAATCAATATGTGCTGATTAGGTAAAATTTCGTGTTCTTCCATTGTTATCGGTTCATGTTTTGAAGTCTTCAAGGGTTCATGGAAGTATACATGTTGATTGAACCCTAACAAATGAGAAAAATAATTAAAAGCACTAGTATTTAAACTTAAACTGAATACTTTAGTTTAATAATGTCTATTTTTTTTTATTTTAATCTAAAAAAGTTAAGAATATAAAAGTATCCAAGAGCACTGTATAAAATATCTTGACGGTTAAGAAAGGCAACCCTCCATGAGCACCTTATCGCCTAGGTGTTGCCTTGATAACTATGCTTGCCAAGTTTAAATGCCCATTTTATACACAGCCATACAAGCAAAAGGTATCAATATAATAATTTCTCTCGCTTATATCAATTCCTTTTTCACCAACAGATCTTGAACTTTCTCAATTCAGAAGCTAAGGTACCATACATATGAATCTCCCCGTAAGGAGAACAGGGTGAGGCATACACAGCTCAACCTCCAAACATACATAACACTATTATTTCTACGGTTCATTATGTTGTTTTACAGTTAAATTCATTTTTATATGTCTTGTTTCAATAAGTATTTTATTATGTATTTCAAATTTAGTAACAGTAGAATTTCAAATGATTGGATCTCAATTGGTTTTCAATTAATTTTGTACATCACCATACATGCTATAGTGATACTCGTATAGATTTTTGTACATCTTTTGGAGGGCGCCTTGCCCTCTTTTCACAGTAATATAATACAATAATCTTTCTATTTGTCCAAAAAAAGTAACAATAGCATAGTAGTCTAAAGTCCTGTATTGCCTTTCCTCTATGAGCCCAGTGGAGTTGATAAACTAAGGATTGTTTACAAAGCCAAACTGACCAGTAACCCCAATGTACCAAGTTCCCTAATCCATGAAGTCCACCCCATGAACAGTGAACCTTTCTCAAAGATTAAAAGCAGATAATTTCAACTTTAAAGAGGAATTTGATAAACCTGCTCAACACTAGGGTTCTCCAAATTTAGATTCCAAGAAATGAAAATCAACTCAGTGGAGTTTTACTTTTTCACAAAGCAAATAACTGGATGTATTAGATTCTGAACGTTTTCCTGGAAACTTAAAACCTGCCCTAGTTTTCCAAGTGTTATGTTGTGTTGCCGTGGTCATGGTGTTGAGTCTTGTTGGTAGTACTTCTTGTTTTCCCGAGTGGTTTGGTGGGTCCTGTTGACCTTATGCTTTATTAGGGGTGTGGTTGTGAGAGGGATCTTTTGCTTTGCGTAAGAAGATACCTTATCACTTATTAGTTGTCCCAGAATTTGTATTCTCTCTTTTTTTTTCATTTTTAATGAATTTTATTTATTATTTAAAAAAGTAAAGCTTCCTTGAAGATTAAAAAATTGAAGAAGTTTTAGAGGAAATGCAGACAATTGAAGCATTAGCCAGCAATGCTCTAGAACAAGAGGGTCAAGATTGAAATAAGAGAAGGAATATAGCACGAAACTCCCAACTTACTAGCTTTTGAATTTAGTAAGAATAACACGTTAATCTCAAACTGAGATATCTACTTTGCTTGTATTATCATTACTCATTAGGAATCAATGCTATAGTGTAGTAGCTAAAAAATAGATTCGAGGACCTTCCGCAAGTAATTCCAGACTCGTAATGTTACAAACCAATTACATTCCCAATGCACAAGAGAAGTATCAGACTATCAGCATTGCAATTAGCAAATGATTTCGAGATCAAATGAATGGTAAGGGGCATTTCCGCTCAAACAAATAAAAGTACCTGGAAACCCTACGTCGCGAAAGTCCTGGACCGGCTTGGGAACGTCTCGGCCCTCAACCGTAATCTGTCTCCGTTGGCGGTACTCCCCAACTTCACTCTCGGTCATCGCCGCCACAGACGCAGACTCAATATAGAAATTCTTCTCGAAATGGGTTAACCCATCGAGGCCCTGCTTGCTGGGCGGCCCACCACTATCGTATTCCCTGTTGCCTGACAATGACGAACGGCCACCGCTTCCATAACTCGCAGCTCCGCCGCCACCTCCACCACTTCCAAAACCGGAATCACTGCTAGTTAAAAAGCAAATAACAAGAAATGTGAAAAAAAGGACAAATAAAAAGAAATCTGCCTCCGCTCCTGGCTCCAGAGAGATAGAGATAGTCACCTTTTCCGGTCACGGTACAAACCCGGGTCGCCGGACCGGCTGTCGTAGCGGCTCATGTGCTTCTACCAATCGTTGTGTAAGAGTAAAAGAGACAACTCGGACACCGGACTATCTGCAGCACTTCTGCTCAAGTAAAGTAACCGAGGGTTTTTTTTCCTTGGTTGTTTGGCCGGAAAACAAGAAGCAAAGAAACCCAGCAATGGAACTCAACAAAATATGGACTAGAGGAGTAGAGGGGGAAGATCCCCCGCTCGCTTCGCTTCTTCGGTCTCAATATGGTTAGCGTAAAATAAAAAAAAACCTCCCTTCAAGTTTCTGACCATCATAAAACCTGTCCTAAACTTTTAAAAGATTTCGACCAAAACCTCCCTTCCGCCAGTGATGCAGACGGAAACTGATAAAATTGCGAAATTGCCCCTTATTAATTGTCAGGGAATCAATAAAATATTTTAAAATGTTAGGGTTGCCCCTACTACCCCTTCCTCTCGCAACAAGGGAACAGCATGAAATCTTTCCCCCAATCTCCCCTTTCACTGGTTTTTCTTGTTGACTTCTTATTCTTTTTCTTCTTCTTCTCTCTCTTGCATTGAGTTGGAGCAACGGAAAGGCATTGTTAATCTTCTTTGTGTTCGTTTAAGAATTGTAGTGTTTTGGTCCTCTCATCCTTTGAGGGTTTTACTACTGCGATACATTGGCCATTTCAGACCAAGCTGTGATCTCGTGGGTTTGATTTGGAAGTCATGGTTTCTCTATGCCTTTCAGAGACGTGGACTGTAATGGAGGGCTTATTTGCATCAAGGCAAGCAAGGTGAATCGGGTGAGCAACTTCTCTACAAAGAAGCTGGAGGACCTGATAAAATATGTGAAGGTGCCGCCTGCTATGAACAAAGTTGAATGCCATCCTGTTTGGCAGCAGCTTGCATTACACAACTTGTGCAAATCAACCAGTGTTCATCTCTCAATAAACTTCTGACTGGTTAATTTGGAGTTGGATAGATCAAGGTTCAAAGTATCGATACAGGCCAATATGCCAGTAAGGTGTATCGATACTTTTTTAAAGTTTTATTTATTTTTTTAAATTAATTTAGAGGGATTGGTTTAAGCCTTGGCTACCCTCTGAACTGTGGTCTAACCCGATACAACCCCTATAGGGGCATATTGGGAAACTACCGACACGATACGTATCGGTCGATACTTGTTAATACTTTGAACGTTGAGATAGATTGCCGAGCTTCATAGAAATTCCTTGCATGTACCTTTGGCCTAATAGCATTGCCCAACGATTCTTAGGGGATCAAAAGCAAGGAAATTGAAGTCAATTCATGAGGGAATTTTTTTCTATATTTATTATTAAATTTTCAATTGTGTAACGAGAAGAAAAAGGAAATGCTTGATTCATGAAAACATGGTCCTTTCTAAGAAGTACAACAACCTTCATCAGAATATCTTTTTGTGATGCAAATATGGTTCTCTAGCTTCTTTGTAGAGAAGACTTATTCTCTCTCGCTACCACCGTGAAGAAGATGAACAGTCCCTTCGGTTGCTCCAACTCAATTGACTTGATAGAAGAGGAAGGGGACAAAGGAAAAGAAGAAGAAAAAACCACGTAGTTCCCTTCTATTGCAAGAAGAAGGGGAAGCAGGGGTAATTCCAACATTTTGAAATATTTTATTGATTCTCTTACAATTAATTAGTGGCAATTTCATAATTTTATCAGTTTTTTGTCTGAGTCATTGATGGAATGGAGGTTTTTGTCAAGATCTTTAAAAGTTCAAGAGAGGTTTTTGTTAAAATAAAACTATAAGGGAGGTTTTTATGATTGTCATAAATTTTAGGGGAAGTTCTTGTATTTTACCCCATATAGTTTTGGGAAAATTAATTATAAGTACTTGTAACATAATCAACCACCCTAAATATTGAAAAACAAACACTCAACTCCAACCGAGAACACTTCATAAGTTATTTTGGGCACGTGACGTGATGTGTGTTTTGGGCCTTTGGGGCTAGTCTCATTCTAGCACCCAAACTTCAAAATATACTACTAAGGCCTTGTTTGCTTTTCATAAGTTATTTACCTGAGTAAACATAGTTATTTGGATAAGTTTTTCTTACACTTATCCGGGTAAGTGCATTTACCCTTTTTTTTTTTTATTTCTCATGTAAATAAAGCAATGACCATTTTATCCATAAAATTTCATTATTAAAAGGGGCACTGTTGTCCCATTCAAGTGTTGGCAACTTTCCCCCTAAGTGACAATTATTTATTCACCTAAAAGATGAATAAGTGATACCCAATAAAATAAATTTTCCTTAATTCCCACATAAATCTAAAAAAAGAATATGAGATTCTTGGTCAATGAAACCAAAATTCCATTGACTAACTTTCCCCCACTCAAAATCCAAAAAAAGAATGCCCCCGAACTACTAAGTACTTGAGCTCCCACCAATTGTCAATTCATACCCTTATTTGTATTATACTTTTTTTAAAAAAAATTATTTACTTTGACTGTCTTCATCAACAACAACAAGAATTATTCATCTTCTCTCGCAACAATGACAGTCTAACCCCCTTGTTATGGATTGAATAATTTAAAAAAAAAAAAATGATTACAACGACGTTATCTAAAGCCCTCTTTTCCGTAACAACATCATCTTATTTTGCAACATTTTTCTGTACAACTTTTCCGATGGGAAGCATTGGTTTTTAGGCATAAAGGTTAGGGCACAAAGAGAACAGTGGTGCTCAATTGTAAAGAAAATGAATTTAAACATGGCTATTTTGGCCATTTCAAATTATGTTTTACTTGCTTATTCAAACTCAAAGGATATTAGTGTCATTTCACATAACATCTAACAATTATTAAGGATAAATTCTCGATTAGTACCCTCTACTTTGGCTCGAGTGACAAATTGACCCCCAAACTTTAAAATGCGATAATCTAATACCTAACATTAACCAGATGTTAAGTGATATATAAAAAGACATGAATGCCCTTAAAGTGTTATATAACTTTTTTTTATCAACCATCCATTAAAATCAGAACAACCACCAATTCTTTCATCCATGGGACAAACTTTTATCTCTCTCTCAAGTATCAAGACACTTTTGTCTTTTTGCCAGATTTTTAATGACATTCGTTTATTTCTATTATGGTGTTATTCGAGGTGGATTTTGAAGTATTGAAATTGTAACAAACAATTAGGATTAAATTTGAAACGGGTTTTGATCATTCGACACTACAAAGAAGTTTCAAATTGATTTTCGGCACTTTACTTTAACGATGCATTCTTTTCGTGTTCGATCATCATCCATGGATTCATTATGTTGTTGAAATATGCGGCTTTTTTTAGCTTTTTATCTTTCTTTTTAATTTTATCAGACCGAGTTACGGTTCTTTCATCTTAATAATACTAATCGTATCTCCACATTGCATAAGGAAAACCAATTTTAATGATACTTAATATTGAATTAATGATCATGTAATTAGACAGTGATAACGTAATAAAGGCACATTATAGAAATCAATTTTAGTGATACTGAACACTGATAAAAATTAATAATGATAAAGGTGCATCCATGGTAGACCCACCATAGCTAGTGCCCCGACTTAATTGGGAATCTTCAGTATGGTAAGCTTGGAGCTCAAAGGGAATCTGCGATTTCCTGTCCCTCCATTCATGCCTTCATGAAACTTTGTGGTTGAAAAGCCATTGCCATGTGTTTAAAAGACACAAGATTAGGTATAGGGCTGATATGGCTATTGGGATTGAACACAATGCCAATCCACCGTCAGCATCAGCCACAATAACCTTTCTTTTTATTTTTCACTTTGGCTTTTACTTTAAGGATATGTAATGGTAAATATGTGCGGATTATATTTTTTCTTTTCTTTTTTTGTTTTATTGAAAGAGAAAAGGTTAACTTTCATTAAGGGTATATTTGGTTTGAAGGAAAATGTAGGGAAAGGAAAGTAAAGGTAGGAAAATCTATACAAGGTTTTTAAAGACTTTCCTAAAAGAACAAAGGGTGTATTGGAGGAGATGTACAAAACTCCAGCTAAACCAAAACCCAAAGAATAGAGCACAAGCTTTTTGTTCTTGAGGAAAGAGATAATGAACAATGTGTTTTATTTTCAAGGGTAATTTTGACATTTTAAAAGTCTTAAATTACATATGAGGTCACATGATATACATAATTGACTATCCATTAAGGACAGGTACTAGATTGTCACGTTTCAAAAGTTCGGGTACTAAATTGTTGCATTTTAAAGTTTGGAAACCAAATTATTACTATAGCCAAAATACAAGATACTAATCAGGAATTTTCCCAATGATTAATGATTTTGGACTACTAGTAATTTTCTAGAGTTCAAATACTATAATGGCACATTTTGAAGTTTGGGTACTAATATAAAATTAGCCCTAAAGTAGAAGGTAATAAACTATAATTTACCCTTTAAAATCTAAAAAAAAGTATCCTATTTTTCATCTCTCCGACAGTGTTCTTTTTCTTTTATCCTCTGCCAACGTCGAATAAGGTTACCATCTTGAACACATGACATCATGTGCACCTTAAACATTTCTAAAATCACGAAAGCAAACTTCTCTTCAAGGTCGGGCCTCCATTAGGCATGGAGCCCGTCTTCCTCTTTCATCAGAAATAATTAAGACTTCTTATATTTTGATAATTTAATTTAAGAATAATAAATCACATGTGTGAGCAATGCACGGGCTTAATAGAAGTGAGAAATAGCTGTGTGATAGCACTACCCGTAAGAAAATGTCTTCATCAATACCCGCAGCTAGCTAAGGATCTTAACAATAATATGGAACTTTTTCTTTTGTTAATTTTGTTCTTTTTGCATATAATAGCTGGGACTCATCTAGCAAGGATTACAACTCGAAATTGTTTATGTATACTATAGTTGTTTCTTTAGCTATTTTTCTTGGATTTCCTCTTGAAACATCCTTGGAAGTTTTGCAATTTATGAAGCTCATTCCATTATCCTTAGTGATATTAGATGTTTCATCACAGTGTTTTTGAACCATTTTGACCTGGATGGTCAGACCATTCGGCCTAAAAACCGTCCAGGTAATCAGTCCCATTTCACCCTTAACCCGTTTCTGGGCTAAAACCCATTGATTTGGTCAAAGAATTGCTGACCCGGGCAGTTGAACCATCAATCCATTTGACCTGGACAGTGGTTCACAAATATAGCAGAAAAAGAAAAGAACATCTTAGGTCTGAGACAAGAACAATCTCAGATCTGAGATCCAAGTACAACAGACAGAAGAAGAAGAAGAATATTGCAGGGGCTGGGGACTAGAGAAAAATCAGATCTCAGATCTAAGATTTGAGATAGATATGAGAACTGTGTTTCTTTTGTTGTCACAGTCGTGGTCATCAACACCATCGCCATCATCATTTCCAGTGAAGGTCAAATCCTCTTCCTTCTTCTTCCCTCCTCCTCCTTTTTCCCTCATTTGTTTCTTTCTTTCATTTCTCTCATTCCTTTCTTTTTTTCTATTTTCTATTTTCTTTTCTTTTTCTTTCTTTCTCAGCTGAAAACCATAGCCTCTCTCTCATAAAAACTAAAAGTCTAAAAGACTTAATACCAACATGTGCCCTAACAATATAAAACATTCAACCGGGACAGTCAAACCATTGACCAGGAAACTAGTGGCCACACCAATTCTGTTTCCGGGTAGGTTTTTAAAACCTTGGTTGGACCACGAAGTGACAGATTATATCAATATGTCAAACATGTGTATTGATTAGTGTTGTTTACTTTTCATTCTTTACAATGTGGACTGCTATTTTATTTTAGGCAGGTTATAATAAGGTAAAATTGAGAGTTCTTTTGTATTGGACTCGAGTCAATACTACTAGCTTATTATTGTGAATCTTGCTTTTGACAATGGTTAATATAATTTAGGGAATTTTTTTTAAATTATCCTTATAGTTTAGCTAATTGACCAATTCTATACTTGTTGTTTATATATTGTCTTAAATTACCCTTACTAATTATGACAATTGACATCATATGAAATGTCAAATTTTCCTCCATTATTCATCAAATTTTCAAAATAAAACCTAATTAATGAAAAAAATCAGAAAGATGCATGATAAGCAGATTGCTATTCGGTCTCCATCTCAGTCAATGTTTTTTGTATCCGTATCCATTTTCTCCCGTCTCTATTTTTCGTCTCAGAACAGAATCCCTTCTTTTCCATACCCCTCAATCATCGTCTCTGTTGTAGTGGTCTCAATAGAAACTGTTGTTGCAAATAAGAAAATTTATATGGTCCGAAATTGATTTGAAATAGATTTTACAGCTTTTTGCATGCAGAGCAGAGGCCTTTTGAAGCTTCAGCAACTTGAGGAGTTAGACTCTACTATCCAAAATACCTAAATTTTAAAGTGTGTAAACCCTTTTTTTAACATACCAACTTCTTTGGGATGCTTGCATAATCTTATGTCGTTGATATAACATTGGGAAGGTGAACTCAGATATATAAAGTTCAACGAAAATATAGCTTAAAATCTTGGGGTGAGTGAGACTTGAATGGATGACCGTTGTCGTGCAGGTTTGAGAATGCAGTTGCAAGTGTTGAGAAAGATGGAAAGATTGATCCCCGCACCATTAAAATCACAGTAAGACCGGAATGCTCCAATTCCTAGCCTTGAGGATGCCGGATCAAACTCAGTGGTGACTTCTACAGCTTGGACGCAATCATCGGCAATGTCAACACATCCGGTTACTATCAGATCTATGAAAATTACATGTGCATAAACGCTTCTAGTTCGGACTTCATCAAGTGCCCAGTTTCACCTACCACCAATTTTCCTTCGACCATCCTGTTGCCTACCTTCGTTGAAAGTGCTAGTGCTGCATGGATTTATCTTCTTTTCCGATAATGTTAAGTTAGGATTTTTGAAATAGTAGAGGTGATTTGGGGATTTTTGAAAAATATAACGGTCATGCACGTGATGTTATGTGTAAACTATTTATAATAAGGGGGTTATAGGCAATTGTCAAAAACAATAGAGGTGGTGTAAGGCAATAGTTAAACAATAAGAGTATAGTTAGTCGATTAACAAAACAATAAGGATAGTTAAAGAAATTTGGTCGCACCTCCACTGCAGTAAAAAAATTGCATTGGATCTGTCTGTACTTCTCCATAAAATCTACAGAAATAGTGGATCACATTTTGTGTAATTATTATTTCTTATGCACATTCGTATTTTTTTTCAGGTTAATTACGTATATAACAAAGCCTTCATAAATGTATTTCTCTTGGCCGTGTTTGGATTAAGTTAGTAGAAATGGAAATGAATTTTACACACTTCTCGGTTTCGCCCAAGTGAGAGATTTCCGAATGTTCATAGGGAAAAGGTTGTAGGAGTTGAGACTCAAAGATTCAAGAATGGTTATCCCTTTCCCTTATTAAGAAATCTGCTCAAATTGAAATTGGCCCATTTAAATTTCTCCTATTTCTTGATCCTCTGCCCTCATATAATGAAAACGAAAAACAGTGTTTGAAGGTAGCATTCTATTTCTACCCCCTCTCAATTTCTATCAATCCAAACACTGTTATTCAAGAAGAAACTATATATAGTAAAAATTAATTAAAACTACGATCACTTAAGAATTTCCTTTATAATCTCTATATATATATATATTTTCATCTCCCTGCCTTTTCCCTTAGGGATAAGTAGACCATATTGCCCCTCAAAAATCTGAAATTACAACCACCTCCTAGTCTATTAATAGCCCCCCCTATAAATTGCATCCTACCTGTGGATTTGACATCAATCCACAATCAGGATTCATTCCACCCCTAGGGTGGAGCTAAGATTTCTAAGAGTGGACTAAACAGTTAAACCCCTACCCCTTAACGGACCCAATACACAGCTTTAATTTTTAGAGGATAATTAAAGGGGAACCAAAATAAAAAGAACTATGTTTTGGTCTTTGAACTGTTTTGGATTGTTTTATATTTTCTTGATAATCCAAACTTTTAAACAAGAAGAGTAAAATTTTGTGAACTTGAGAAACAAGCCAAATTTTTAATAGAAAAATATGAGAGATGAAAATGGTTCTACCAACTTCTACTTTATCATTTGTCCAGGCAAAGAGTAAATTGTTAAATTTATGATATATATATATATGGTTCGTCTTAATGAATTGGACTCAACCTTAAATTAGAAGGCTAGAGAACTGATCGGCTGCCAGTAAAGCTTCTTTTACATTTAAATTGTTTTAGCTATCAAAATATCTTTTATAATTTAAATTCTTCTATTGCAGCATCTATCGAAAAACATTTGAAGAAAAAGTAAAAAAGTTTATTATATGATAAAATAAATTAAAGTATAACAAACAAGAAAATTAGGCATTATTCAATTGAAACAACTGAAATTCGGGCCATGAAATTCTAAACTTTTTTAATGTTTCAGAATTTATATTAATTGAATAGAACAATAAAATTAAAATTACTATATATTATTATGGAAATTCCAAACTTCCATGAAATTTCGTTTTGTAAACCTTAGAGTCTGGTGAACAAATTGATTCTATTCTAAAAGATAATCTTTTTAATATTCTGGAATGAAGGGGGAGGGGGAGGTGGAGAGAGAATGAGAGATCAGCGATCTTCTTGAATGAGGAGGTGGTAGGGCTGCAAGTCAGGCCGGGTAAGGTCAAGTGTTGAGGCCAACCCTAGCCTAATCCTAAGTTCTAAACCCCAACCCTAACCCTAACCCAACCCAACTTTCAACCCGACCTATCCAACCCTAACCCTAATTCTAACAAAATACCTTTAACCCTAACCCAACCCAACCCGGGTTGGGCCCAACCCAACACTCTTCCCATCCCTTAAAATCTTTTAGAACTTTTTAATCTAAGATCTTAACTCAACTTTCACTACATATATTAATCTTGTGTTTTATTAGTATTTGTTTGTTAATATTTTTATTGGTTTTCTAAGTACAAAATTCAGAAAAAAAAAAGTGTTTGAAATAGCTATAGTTTATTATGAGTTATGACTTATAATAGATCTTTTATAGGCACCAAGCTATGGGTGGCAAGCAAAAGAGAGGAAATAAAGAATAAAATATTCGGAAAAAATAAAATATGTTATTAAGGTTTTAGTATTTCCAATTAGAATTAAGTGAAGTGATCATCTTAAAAGAAATAAATGATAGTATGTGGTGGGGGCTATACAACTATCATGCATCTAAACAAATCAATGTAAGATATTATATATATATATATATATATATATATATATATATATATATATATATATATATATATATATATGATATGTACTATGTAGTCAGGTTTGGGTTGAGTTGGTTGCCCGAGGGGTCAACCCTAACCCAACACGAAGTAAAGTCGGGTCCATAAATTTCAACCCTAACCTGAGCATCAACCCAACCCAATCCAACCCGACCCATCTTTTTCAAGTTAGGTTTGGGCCAACCCGACCCAAGTTGCAGCCTTATGGGGTGGGGGATGAGTTTGATGGAATTTATCCACTATTCAAATACTCTATGCCCAAATAAAAATGTATAGCTTTTACTATACATTTTTACAGCAAAAAGAAGTAATGCTTCTTAAGCCATACTAGCCTATATATTTTAGTAAACAAAACGAATAAGCAAATTGTTAGGAATTGAAGAAAGTTATAATAAGAAATTCAGCATAAATTTATTCCTCAGAATTATCCATGCATGCATGTGTATAATGCAATGTTGTTTGTTTGTTACTCTTAAACCATGGTTGGGAGTGCTTAAAAATAAGTGCTTATTTGGGCCATTAAGCACTTATTGATATTTGGGAAATAAGCCCAATAAAATTTCTTATTTTAAAAATAAGGGCTTATTTTTTAAGTCCAAGCTTCCAGTTTTTTAAAGTGCTTACCCTAGTTCAATTTTAAAATACCACTTATAAAATTATCCTTAGTTGAATTTTATAGAAGTACTTTTATAAAAGTACTTTTATGAAAGTATTTTATAAAAGTACTTTTATGAAAGCACTTTTACGAATGCTTTTAAGAAAGTACTTCTATAAAAGCATTTTTACAAAAAGCACATTTAGAAAAGCATTTTTGCAAAAGTACTTTTATGAAAGCACTTTATAAAACTTATAAAAGTGCTTTTATAAAAATGGTATCATAAAAGTACTTTCTTAAAAGTGCTATCATAAAAGTGCTTTTATAAAAGTCCTTATTAAAAATACTTTCACAAAAATGCTTTCAAAGGGTATATTTTGTAAATTTGAAAGAAAATGAAGGACAAAATAGTCACAAATGCTTATTAGAGAAAAAGACTACCAAATGCCCAATATAAAAAATAAGCACTTGAAAAAGTTGGGTGCCAAATACAAATAAGTGCTTATTTGAATAAGTACTTGTTTTTAAGCACTTATTCAAATTACGTATTTATTTTTAACTTAAGCACTCCCAAAGATGGCCTTAGTCTTTTAAGACATGCTTCCATTAAAAATGAAGGCAATCCCACCTAAGAACAAATTTAAATGGAGCAGTTGTAATTTCCTCTATATGCATGTCTTGAATGGATCTGCTCAGAACTGAAGGTAGTGTTGCTTGGGGTACTACTTGTCAGTACACACATACCAATAATAACATAGTACATTGAAGGTTAATCTGCAAATTAAAATAAGCTTATGTTGTTAGGCTTTGCAACTCTAGCTCATTGATTTATAATTATTTCTTGTTGAAATTGACACCATAATCAAAACTCACTTACCCATAAAAAAAAAAAAAGAGAGAGAAAATCAAAACTCAGTACTTAGGTCCTTCAAGATCTTCACTTGCTTTAGTACCTAGTATTTATTGCTTCAAGATCTTCACAGTGAAATTGAAAAAAGAAGAGGAAACAGAAGGAGAAGGGAAAGGGAAGGAAAAGATCAAAGGGTATAACCTTCTACCAAAGAAGGGTATCCTCATCATGCACAAAAGACATGCATTTTTTCCCCCTAGAAACCAATGCTCTGGTAATCTGGTTAACTCGTTCAGCTGCATTAGGACTTCAATTACAGAATTACTACCAGCTTTTCAGAAGCCAAAGAGCAAGGACACTGCGACCATCTTACGGTTTAAATCCAATAGAAGCCACAAAATTATTTCTTCCCTGACTGTGGAGTTGATAACTTCCATTGACCAAAGAAAGAAATTTGTGGTACTTATGGTCATTGCTCCTCCTTTGTACTTGTGTTCACAGAGAGAGAGAGAGAGAGAGAGAGAGAGAGAGTTGCTACTTTTCCTTGGCTCCACCTCCTCTATGATTAAAGCCCTTCCGGCCTACCTATCTGTCTGAAAAACACAAACACTGTGAAGATCACGGTACCAAACACTTTCCTAGAGACTGGGTTGAGTCGGTTAATCTTCAACACTCAAATTTGATACTGTAATCAGCATGCAAAGCTTACACGTGAATTGAATGCCTGGTCGCATCTTTTATTCCCCATTTCCAAAACCTAGGATGTGGGGTTGCTCTACTTTTTTGGCAGCTGTCTTTGTTGTTGGGAGATGTTCCATTCAATCAATGGCTTCATATATTCAGAATTCCATCTTTTCTATTGAGTAACAAAACATCCTTAACTTGCACTCTCTTACGTTCTTTTATTCATGAAGCGAAGAACCCTTATCTTCTTTTTTCTTCAAAGATGAAACAAGGAAAAAAAAGCTGGTGAAGCTGAAAAGGAGAAAAAGAAAAGGCATAGGAATAAGCAAGAGATTCCTGAGCCTTGTGACTTGGAAACCATAAATATTCAAGTTGCTGGTCATCACAAAACAAGAAAAGATGTCAGAAGACGAAAAATAATTAAACAGGTAAACAAAGAATTTATTTATGCGTTTATTAGTTTTTGGTACCTCACCTGCTATTAATGTTCCCTCTTGCTCTCACTCTCTCTCACACACACATTCTCAGCCACTACACACAAACATTTGCTCTACTATAGCTAAAAAAAAAACAATTTAAAACTTCTAATAATCAATAAAAAGAAACCAAAAAGAGGGACAAGGAGAAAAGGACAAGAGAGATTCAGCCATGAACAAGGCCACAAGATAGAGCCATTAGCAGGATCGCCGCTTCCTTTTCATCTTGTGGGAATACTCGATGAAAAGCCGAGTTCTTACTCAGGTTTATAGTGAAATCCTCAAAACAAAGTTTCTTCCTGCTGCGAGGAGAGGGAGCCAGTTTGCAACGTTTCTTGTACTGTTGGACGTACCCAGTTTCTGATCTCTTCTCCTTGTGGTGCACCTTTCTCTGCAAAGATGGTGTATCTGCAGGAAGAAGTGTACCACTTGCAGCTGCTGCCGCCATGGCCCGCCTGGCTTTACGTTGCCGAATTCCACAGGCGTTGCATAGTGACTGCACCACTTGAAAAGATAAGAAAACGATTCTTGGATATTGATAAAGCCACAGAGATGAGGGTGAATTACCTTGGGTCCTCTAGGGCCACTCCTCCATAGAGGGGTCTTGGTTGTATTGCAATCTGAGCAGACTCTAACAGTGATATTGCTATTGTTGGAGGAACTGTTGCTGCTGCTGCTGTCCATCTCCAATGAAGATGGTTGCTGATGATGATCCTGAAACTTCTGCGTATTCCCAGAAGCTGGTTTGTCTGCACCCATTCGATCTGAATTCATCATCTTCCTCATCAGCCTCATCTTCGAAGACATCCACCTCGCTGAACCAGTACTGTTGCTTTGGCTCTCATCCCGAATTTCCTGCTTAATGGACAATTCGAGGCTGCTGTTTATGCCGTTCTTCGAAGATGGAAGTGGATGATATGGGAAGTCCAGATGATAACCTTCACTTGATGATCCGCCATAAGAAACACCCTTATCAGCCTAAAATCGACAAAGATATATATATATATGGATCAGTTCAGATCACATAGTCCAAAGCGTCCAAAATTCAATTACATAAACCCTTTTGCACTCACCCCTTGCGGTTGCTGCTGTTCTTGTTGTTCTCTATCATGGGCCTCATGGTCATGGCTGCCTCCTTCTCGAGCCGAGTTGAAGGAAAGGGGAGTAGAGTGAAGAGAAGAATTAGTTTGAGATGGTGGAGGACTAAAGAGTTGACAGTACTGCTGATCCTCATCATTGGGCTCTACGAGAGGAAAGGAGGAGAGTGATGGATTCAGATTCAGATAAATTGGATTCATGGGGGAAGAGAATGATGAAACAACGAAAAATCTTGTTGTTGACCAGCACAGAAGGACGAGATATTAGATTGGAAGATGGGAAAGTTCAAAAAAAAAAATGCTAAAAGGGCCTGATCAATAGAGTGGTAAATCTAATTTAAAAGAGGAAGAAGAGAGAGAGAGATAGGGGGGGAGAGAGCCCTAAAAGGTGTATTCACGTGACTTTATGACACCCAAGCAAACAAGTTAAAAGGATAAACCAAAAGAAGTGCAGAATGCAACTACAACTAAGAATGCCAGAAACCCTATCTGCAAAATTTCACCCTGCTACTCATTGTAGGTGCCACACAATCAAAGGCAAAGGTAGGGACTTCATTGGAGCATTGATGCCCACACATCTTGTTCCATAGAGCATGGCCCACCTGATTAGGTTTTATCAGACCAGATGATTTGATCGGATCATCAAAGTAAATCCATCAGATTGATGGGTTGGGCTTAGATCACTCATCATAGTGTATTGAACACCCTTGGGCACATAAGTGAGCTAGGTGGCACACAGCTGCGTGCCACAGACTCACAGTGGCGGTGCAGAACACCGACCGACCTTACTCCAGTTCCCCATATGAGTGATGAGATATTGAGAGATCGTTGCCTTAGTGGGCCAGGAGGAAGGGACCATGATGCCGGCCCAATAGCCCAACGGAGTATAGAATAGTTTCCGTGGTGCAATAAATGGTTTTTGGAATGAGAGATGATTTTTAGGGGATTGTGGGGATGAGAGATGTGCTAGAATTGCATGGGAGCATCTTTCGCTCCTTAGTCTTGCCAAAGATCATTGAATGCGTGTACAGGCAAGGGACAGAGACAGCCCCATACAGGCCCCATACGGGCCCCATACAGCTTACCTTACTGTGTTCATGTCCATCACTCTTCTCTTCTTGAGCTTCTCTCCTTCCTTTTACCATCATCAGTGAAAATTACAAGTATTCTTTTTTCATGTCCTCGGTGAAAATTACAAGTGTTGGTCAGCTTTATTTCTTTCTTCAGTTTTCTCTTTTGCAACATAGTTGTATAGAAAGCCAAGTTACAGACAAAGAAACAAAATTGTTCTTCAAAGGCCACGAATGTCCCGAATTTGGTACGCATTTACCTAAAGAAGCTAAGGACTAGGAGTTTTTAGCTTTTTACTGCTGGGACCGAGCTTTGAAATTTGGAACTGGCTTGGGGTTATCAACCACAGACTCACAGACAGATAGGGATGATATTACCTCTCTCATTCAACTTCAACTATTGGTGTGGTGACTAGCTTATATGAGCAAGCAATGATTACTTAAAAAACTGTGGATCAAGCAATATTTAATTCACTCTCTGCAATGCAATTGTGCAAATGGATATAATATATAGGGTTTGCAAGATAGAATATAGGTATATATTCTTAGCCTTTCACTGTTCTTCCCCACATTTCAGAATTTTATGGACGTCTCTATCCGTTCCTACCAAAAGGTAAAGAGAAACAGTAAATTCACCAACTGGAAGATAAAGATTAAATCTCAACTAAGAGGGATTGAGGTAGGCATGGTAATCAGATATATTGAAAAGAGCAAAAACTAAGTTTTTTGTCTTTAGGATAAATACAGAGAGAAATTATTAGATCCCTAAAAGAAAAAAGTTTGTTTCTATAAGACACCATCTTTGTTTTTGTTTTTTTTTCCATTTCTTTCATAATCTCTTTCTACTTTTCTATTGGGTACATGGCTAAACCGTTAAACTTCTTATTTCTGATGGAATTCTGAATGAAACAAGTCAACCAATTCTTCTAGTCTTCCTAGGGAAACTCCCTAATTAACTTACCGGCCTAGGGTTTTGTTTTTTATATTTTTGAAGACACTTTTAATTTGGGCTTCTTCTTCTATTATTGATTGGAATGAAAGATAGCCATATATAAATAAATGGTGGCTAGAGTAAAACCCATATAATATATATATATATATATATATATTATATTTGTGAGGTAAGCAAATCAACAGATGAGACAGATATTCTATGAAAGAAGATAAATAGAGAATACCCAACTGCTTAATGTAGGGTATAGATATTTAATTTTAGAGATAGACCCATAAGAAAACAGCTAAAACCCATAAACTTCTTATCCGAATTGATCAGATGATCATGATAATATATACAGGTAGACCAGAAGAATGGATGAAATAATTTTTAAGATGAAGAGGTAGGCTACGTACACCATTTATGAATCATTCCCGTGCATGTTGGGAGTATAGACGTCTTGATGGAGACCTTGTCACAATGTATCAGGTATGCTGTCAATAATATAGAGTATGTCCAACTATAAGTAGCTTTCAAACCAGTGCTCACAAATCTATTGGGCCAGGTCCCCTAGCTAGAGGACAATCTGTGCTTGTAAGGCAAAAGGTCCCATCATCGTCCCTCTTGCTATTTGCTACAGATAGATGTTCTATATATATATATATATATATATATATATATATATATATGTCGGCAGATAGATGCTCTTAATGGCTTGAAGCTGCAGTGACCAGTTGATGCGTAGGGAAGAAAATCTTCCATTGGTCCCTCTCCAGCCCGTATTTACTATTTAGTATGTAGAAAATTGAAATTATTGATAAATTACACATCAACACATTCTTTCAAATGCACTTCAAATTATGTGGTTCAAATCCTCTCACCAGTAACTAACTATGACACTGACTTAACAAAAGTCATAGACATGCGAATGTGACTGTACATTGCTGCCCTGCTTGCTCATCTTTAGTCAACTTCAGATAAAAATTTTAAGTTGCAGAATTATTAACCATTTCATGAATAATACATATTTTCCACTACGCATACAAGCTTGGGCTGGATCTTTTAATTTTTAGAAGAATAATATAAGGAGTGGAATTGGTTGTTTATGTTTTTTGTTTATTCTTTCTTCTTTTGGGCTTATTATTATTTTCTTATTTTCTTATTTATATTAGGAGGTTTGGGTTCTTATAACCAAATTAAAAGGGTCGTAATAAGGGGCCCTTGTTGAATCAATATATTGAAAAGAAATTTTCTTTCATTAAGGACTTATCTCCTTTTTGCTGTTAAAAAATCAGTTTTCATAAGGGCATCTTAACTGCAAAAAGTAAATAAATCCTTAAAATAAGGAACGCCAAATGCAGCCCAAAGTGGAATCAGATCAGTTAGGCTTTTCCTTTAATGGACATATGATATAACTAATCTAAATAATCCATTAGGTAGTGGACCGTTTGAACATGCTCTATTATAATAATTATAAATAATAATAATGAAAAAACACATTAAAGATATTAAGCCCATTTCTCCTATACACTTCCTTTCTCCTTTTAGAACAACTAAAAATTTCCCCTCTGTTCCCATCATTTTTCACTCTCCTTCATTCTAGTTGATGTGGGCAGTACAACTTGTAAAGGATCTCTTGAGGAAAAGCGCAGCTGATTTTGATGTATATAGGAATCAAATAAATAGGAAATGCTACATCTTTGTGTATTAACCTGTCTAAGAACAATTCAGTAGTATTGAATCAGAAGCTTTCGATGATTAAAAGCATTCTTAAGACTGCTTAATTAACATTACATAAATACAGGGTGATTATCAAAATATTGATATATCTTGATAGACACATTTTTTTTATTATTATATAAGGGGTTGGTCTTAGCAAGCCTACCCCCTAAAATATTAAAATTGTAAAATATACACTTAATATTTCATGTATTGAAATGGAGACGACAGTACAGTCACGATACAATATAGCTACAGTAGCCCAAGATCTACCCAATGCATGCCTAGTATTTTACGAAATTGATAATACTAGGGATCTAAGACGGAATATCTTTCCCATGACATGCATCTAATCACCAGCAAAATTTCAATTTAAATGGTTGCCAAAACATATGGCTTTTTGATTTTTTTTTTACAACTCTTAATTGATCACGTGTCACAAGTGACCATTTTGTCGTGTCATCGACTGTGCCCGTAATATGCAATTAGAGTGTCATCTAATGTGTTTTGGTGGAGCAATATATGTATTTTGTACGAAGAATACGGATGTCATTATTGTAATTTTTAGTATGATTGTATGGGGGAATACGAATGTCATTATTATAATTTTTAGTATGATTTTTCATCATTAGTGATGCTTCTTTTTGTCATTCTCCAAAAAATTTAACTTACTCTTTAAAGGGAGATATAGTTAGTTGAGTGGTGCTAATATCGTGTAAGGATTAAGCATGAGGTTCCCTCAACACAAACCTATGTGTTTGTGTTTCCATGTTATGCAATATAAGGTGCCCTTTGACTAATCCATATGTCTTCTTTGTTACCTTAATGTTATTGCTTACTTTTATACGCTTACACAACCCAATCGAATGCCGCACCGACTAGCCCCATGACAACGTGGCAATGTCTTTCAGTTCAAAATATTAAACCCCAGGAACAGAGGTCAAATTTCATGGGTAGGGGTGCTCATGGTTTGGTTAACCGAACAATGGGCATTTTCCTGTAACCGAACTGGTGCTATCAGTTTTTGGAAAAGGGGTAACTAAAACCGATAGATTAACCGTCAGCTTTTCATTTTTTTATTTTTACAATATATATTATAAAAATATATAAAATATTATATTTTGAATAATAAATAATATATCATATATTATAAATATATATTTATATATAATGTATATTTATTAATTTATAATATATAAAAATAAAATATATAGAAAGATATGTATATCGATCAGTTAGGTTAATCGGCGATTTTTTATATTGGTTAACCAATCAATTCGATTAACCGATTTTTCTGTTTGATTTTAATCTATCTTTTCAATCAATTTGGTTTTTCAGTTTTTTTGTCACCCCTATTTATGGGGCAAAGGTAAATATAACCACATTGCCAGGTGGAAGGTTTCCAACTTTTTTTACACTTCTGTTTTTTTGCCAAACAGCTTGACTGGCAAACCCGATTCCCAATTCGAAAGGCCATGGAAAAACTACATGTAAAATGGGAATACTAATTGACATTTCACAATCTTGCAGAGCAAATGCTACAAGATGACAAAATATATCGGGCTTGCAATTTACCAAAGTATCCTCATTCGGTCAATACATGTGAAGGCAATGACAAGGCTATTTTGGTAATTGCAAGCCATGCTGTTTTGTCATTTTATTATTCCGTAAGCATACGCCCCACTACTAGAGTTGTCGCTAGCATTTGTCCCATAGAGACTCATGCATGAAGTGGAGAGGCCTTAAGGCCTTATGCGCCGATAGTTAATGCTAACCAAAAGAATATTAGGCTCTGTTTGTTTGTGAGATGTAAATGATGGTTTGCATGGAAGAAAAAGAAAGTAGAAGAAAGGTTATTTGCTTGAAAGGAATGAAGTAGTGCAACTTTGCCTTCTGTTTAAATTGAAAGTAGATGGTGCCCTAATTCTTCTCACTGGAGATCTGGCAATGGCGTGGCTCATCTGATATGAGAAGAAAATTTGCTTATGTGGCAAGTTAAGGTCGAGTTGTCTTTGGCAATGTGATAGTGGTACAATTTCTCCCGCGTGGCACAGATTTATTGATTTATTGGGCTGAAGCTTACCTCTTAGGGAGGGCATTCTTGTGTTCAAATACACCCCAATTGTAGCTGCTATGTGGATCTATTAAACCCTGTAAATTCAAGCTCCTTTTATGCACTATGGATGCAGAAATCCTGTACTCTGAAGTGAATGAATCAAATTAAAGCAGGCAACACCAACATGTGAAATGGAAAACATGACAAAATAGTCCTTGCACCCTACCGTAGGGAAGCTCACGGACCACTAACCTAAAAAGCATGGTCAGGTTTTGGTACGGGTTACAATATTGTATTTCCTTTCCTCGGGTACATTTATACTAGGGCTGCAAATTGGTCGGCTCAAATCTTATTCCATTCAAATTCTATTCTGTAAGAACTGGATTCAAATATTTCTTTTTTATATATGTTGTATATATTATAATATATTATATATATTATATAAATAATATAATATATTATTTGTATATCATCAAGTTTTTTTGGCTGAGTTTGATTGCAATACAAATAAATTTGAACCACTGCAAAATTATGGCAGTGCAAATGATTTGAATGTAAATTTTAACTTATTATTGTTTCAAATTTTAGTTTATTTTGTTTGATTGCAGTACAAATGAGGTAAATTAAGATATGGAGCAGAATAAAGTAAAACCCAAAACAAAATTAAATGAGAATTTATTTTTTTTTTTTCATTTGCACTTCCATGCATTTATACTAGTATAAATAAATTTGCACTACAATCAAACACAGCCATCCAAATCGTATCAGATCCGAATAGGATATCTGATAAGATATTCGAATTAGAATCATAGTCTTAGAAATCCAACTGATTCTTATTGGACTTGGGATCAGTTTAGTTTCTTTATTGAATCCAATCCAATCCATTTATAGTCTTATATAATACACACTCTTCAATGTGAATTATTTTTCTTGGAGAGAGTTCCAAAAAAAACTAAAATTATCTGGTTTGAAAACAAATTGATTCTAAAACTGAAACAAAATTAAACATCGAAATCTGATCAACTTCATTCAAATTACGGAGGGTACATGCATGAGAGCATAGTCCGTATGGTGTATGGTTTAAGTTACAAAGCCAAGAAAAAAGAACAGAAGAAGATATAACATTGAAAAATCCATCTTTCCATGCATCTCTTCTCTACCTTGTTTGGCTACCCCCATTGGCTTCACGTGCGATGTATGGCCAAAACTGCAGCTTGAGAAATCTTTCGTTCTTATCATATGCCGTAAACCATACAATATCTGTACTCCAGAATTTATTTTTGTTTAAAACCTATCATTTTGATGATTTCAGAAAACATTGATTTTTTTAATTAACAACAACTTGAAAACACAGTTGAAGGACATGTTTTTTTTTAATAATTGTAATAATACATAAGGACGAAGAGGAGCCCTCCACGGCCGCTGTGGTCCTAAGAATGGGACATAACTCGAACGCAATAGCTAGGTGTATTTGTGCAAGTCTATTTGTGCTAATTAATACATATACCTGGGATACAGGACCTAATTTGTCACGTGATTTAGAGACTTAGGTCGTGTCACTATTGTTCCCGGATTCCTTTTTCCTTGGCACAAGACAATGTTCTACAGGGCATTCATGAGAAGGTAGCCTGGTGGTCCTAAAATATATCCTTGACACTTAGGGGAATGTCATTCCACCAAAAATGAGAATGAGATCATTCTAATTTCATTCAACCAAACAATTGGAACTGGAATGTAACATTTTGATTTCGATTCTAGACCCCTCTTCTTCTGAACCAAAACGAATTTTAATATATCAATTAGGGAAGCATATGTACAGACTCTAACATAGTTCATCTTCCCCGACCTTTTGATACTACCCTTTCGTTCCTTCACATTTCTCTCTTTCCCCCGATCTCTCTTCTTGCCCTTCCCCTTAACAACGTTAGGATTGAACCCATTTAATTCAATCCCGATCTCTCTCTCCATTGAGCTGGAGACGATGTTCCGACACCTTGTGGAGCCTCTAGAAACCAATGAACATAATGCATCTCTTCATTGCTTATCCTCTGTAAAACCATTTATAGAAGATACACGGTTTTGGCATATATAGTCCACGAGTCCAACCACAATGTGACACCAACTCCGGCTCCTGGACTCAGTTGATCGCTGAATTCCCTCATATTGAATCGTTAAGAGAAATTTTTGCCAAGTTTGTCGATTGTAGCCTCAACTGACCGCTGAATTGCCAGAACGACTACTGATTGTTCTCCATTTTTCTCCTTTGATAATTCAAAGATATTTGAGCAGAGAGGGAGAGGGAGTCATGAGATGGAGATAAATAGAAAAAAAAGAAGAAAAGAAGAACCAATTAAACGAGGCCGATAATCCAATGAATGCTGGAAGAAGTGAGGATATATAGGAAAGGATCAAAGGATTGAGATGGGAAGGGGAGAGAAATTTCAAGGAAGGGTAGAGTGAGAGGGGGAGGGAGGAAATTGGTTTGTTCCGTGTAGATTTGTCAAATCGGAGAATCAAAAGCTTGGAAAGGAAATTAATATGCATAGTCTACAGATTTGGTAGTTAGTAAGTAGTCAATGAGTGTGATGATGCCAAAACCGGCATCTTCTGTAAATGGTTTTGGTAGTTAGTAAGTAGTTCACGAGTCCAACCACGACGAACCCGTTTAGGTCGGGACGTGACGTTGGCTCTTGTTCCTCAAGTATTGCAAGGGAGGCGGCTCCGGCTCCAACTTTGTAAGTGCTGCAGGAGGAGAGTCTCCAGATCCGTCAAGTCCTTCTGCCCTTTTTTTCTCCCTTTGCTGGTTGCCATGGAAGCATAAGAAATCAATGATAACAACGGGGAAAATATGGAAGACGAAGAAGACAGAGATATGGGCAGACATCTGTTGTTGGGCTATCAAGCATTGTAGTTTCCCATGATCGCGGCATCGTCGACGATGGCTATAGAGACGAGATTGAAGATGGAGAAGAGAAGAAAGGGAAGATGAGAATTGGGTTTCCTCCGTCCTTTCATTTAGGAGAGTTGGGAAAGAGAAAGAATGAGAGAGGACGACGAGGGAGGGGAAAAGAAGAGAAGAAATGGAAAATAATAGGTTAAATAGGTTTTAAGAGAAAAATGGCAAAAAAAATAGAACAAATTTAGTGAGGTATTTTGGTCATTTAACGCATTTCGTCATCTGACTTAACAGTTGAGAGGGGTCTTTGTGGCAAAACAAAGTACAAGGGGGTCTTTATCACAGACCCCATAATACAAGGGGGTCTTTGTAATTTACCCAAAGATCTATTGATACTTGCCTTTGACTTTCAATATCATAATGTTAATACTTATTTCTTTATTCTTTTATATTTATTTGCACACATATGTAATTAAAATATCAAAGTTGAAGTTACTATAATCTATACTACTAATAAAAGAGCGAATAACCCCATTTTCTGGATTTTTCATTAGACATTTATACCCCTTATATAAGCAACATACAACAGGCATAAAAAGGGCATATGTATCCTTTACTCTCACTCCAAAAACCACCCACTTATAACAGTTAATCAATTATCCACTTATAATTGTTCAAAAATTGTCCACTTACAACAATTAAGAAATTGCCCACTTGTAACGGTTCAAAAACTGCCCATGAAATGTAAATAGTTTTATCTTGAAGATATTATCACATATAAATGCATGTACATGTTTACTAGTATATTTAATACGACTCATGACAGTAGAAAAAACAGAAAATTATGCAAAGTACTATGAATATGGTTGAAGAGTTCACATCTCCGCCCCACAACACCCCACATCACATTCCCAATGTGTATTGGGAATATCTTCCAATGATGACATCATTGACTCTAATACTACATCGCACATGGTGTGGGGCGGAGACGCGAACTCACATTGAGATGACGCATGTTATATCACTCTAATTTTGGGTAGCACTCCCCCGACCAAAAAAAAATCCAGGGTGTGTTATTTCTCTACAACAAGCTGTTGACAGTGTAAGGAGCTTGCTGGTTGGTCATGTGGCCTCTTCACTCTGCCCCGAAATCTGAAGGATCCAGGTCCAAACCCGCAGAATTGCATGTTCAAGTGTTCTAAGCGGTGGTTTTTGTGGGCCTCTTGAAGCATTAAGCCGTCGTTAACCTGCCCGTCCATTCGGCATGCCCTGTAATCTGCCTCTTTATTTTGGTAAATTTCTTAAATTGTCTTTATGGTTTAGTTAATTGATTAATTTTATCTTTATTTATATATTATCTTAAAATATTCTCAAATTTTATAACAATTGACTAATCATTAGAGTTTCATTACAATTCACTCACATGTAATGATGTAAAATCGCGTGATTATTATATTTTGAAACAATAACAATAATACCCTTTTAATTATCAATATTAATTTATCGTTGAAACCTTTTCTGAAGCCGGGGTGTTTTCAGCATTTGAACCTTTTCTAAGTACCGGTCCGGATGCAAATTCATTGAACCATTAGTTCCATACTCTATGTTATCAGTGAACATTTACAGAGATGAAAGGAACAGATCTCTCTTGTGCCTCTCTGGCTTCAACAGCCATATGTGTGAGCATGGATCAATTGTTCATGGTTTGCCATGCGGACGAACCATCACTACTGGTCTACCATTACCACCGTGAAACAGAAACTATACAAAAGTGTACATGGAGATCCAATCAAGGCGTGAGAAGAGAAAAATGACACTTTAATTTATAACACAATAAACCGCCATGACAACCGATGCGGTACTAATAGCATTGCCGCTGCTGATGGATGGAAATAAGTCTAAGCGCTTGCTGATTGACATAATGGATCAATTGTTTGGATTTGGGTCATCAAAAACCTTTAATTTGTTCTGTTTATGTTGTTTTTTCTTGTTTTGTATTTTTTTGTTTACCACTATGTATTTTGGGAGATTTTTTATACATGGACGAGAGGGGGAAGGGCACGAAGAAGAGAGAAAGAAACCCTGGTTTGTCTAATATCTCTTGAGGGGGTGTTTGTTTTTTGGGATTTTGAAAGGGGGGAAAGTTGGTCAATGGGATTTTGGTTCCCATTGACCAAGAATTTTATGTTCTTTTTTTCAGCTTTATGTGGGGACTGAAAGTTTATTTTCTTGGGTACTACTTACCAAAGAAGGAGACACCTATCTCTTATGGGTAAATAACTTTCCCACAAAAGGGGAAAACTGTAATGGGACAAAAATGCTCATTTTAATAATAATTTCTTACTAAAATGATCATTGTCTTATTTACCTAGAAAATAAAAGAATATGGGTAAATGCACTTACTTGGGTAAGTGCCTCCTAGGAAAAACTTACCTAAGTAATTGCATTTACTCGGATAAATAACTTACCGAAAAGTGAACGGGGCCTAAGTGACACTGCTTTCTTTGATGTCTTATCAGATTTTGATCCCATCTTGGTATATCTACCATTCTCCTCATTTTTAATCTTCTCTAGAAGGAGATGGTGTTAGCGATTTTGTAGCAGATGCTAAATCTCCGACATTCATCTCTTAACATTTTCAAGTAAACACAATGCAGAAATAGAAGTATGTCAGAATGAACAGTTCGGACTTAAGAGAGAGAGAGAGAGAGGATGGAGGGTTTTGGTGTCTAACCTCGGAAATGGATGCCGTTTCAACTTAGGTGAGAGATACGACAAGAAGGGCATAGACAGAGATGAAGACAAAAATGTAGATGGAGAGGAAAACAGAGACAGAGATAGAGTAGTGAATCTACTTGAAAATTTTAATCAGTTGAATTTTATTTTAAAAATTTTAAGAATAGTGGAAGACAAATTCAACATTTCATTTTAATACGATATATAAACAATAGAGATAGAGTTAATCCTAAACCATGCGAGTAATTTAAAAAATTTACCCGCTATAGTATCAACACTTTTGCGTCAAAAGTATGAAAACGTCATGCCATAGTCTCAACTCAAAGTATGAAAACGTCAAAAGCAGAAAAATGAGGATAGCTGTTTTTGTTCATATGCGATTTTTTCTTTTCGAAAAATTAATATTTTCGGGTAGTAACATTTAATGGGTCACCTGCAAGTGTATTAACAATCAAATACCCTGAATCAAGGTTTTTAAAATCAAATCGTACAATAAATTGGTCAGGGGTCTAGTTCTTAGGTCGAACAGTCTGACCGTTCGAACTGATTGGATGGCTCATTCTGACAAAAAAGTTTTAAAAAATAAAAACGACCAAAACTGTAAGACGGTTTGAATGGTTTGACCACCCAGGTCAATGATTTGCTGATCAAATCAATGATTTTTGGCCAAATAACAGTTTTAGGGTAAAACGGAACCAATCACTAGACCAATTCCTGGTTTTCTGGTCTAATCGTCCGGTTTGGTCCGATTTTGAAAACCATGCCCTGAATTAAAAAAAAAAAATCAACACTTAAATCCAGCATCGCTAACAGAATGGTAAAATTATTAAATTTCCCATTTTAACTTTTATGCAATTCTGAAATTGAAGAATGGCCAAATCTTGATACAATGTCACTTTGGTAGAATTCGAAAATCTCTCATAAAACATGTGAATAATAGTTTTAGGTGGAGTTCGGAAGTGCTTAATTGAAAAATAGAAAAATAGTGCTTATTTTAATAAATGTTTATACGTGTTTGGTGGAAAAAAGGACAGTGGCGGGCCAGGAAAAGTCTTTAACGGAAATAAACATTTGAAAATAAGCCCGAAATTAAGGTTTTCTAAATAAATAAAATAAGCATTTATCCGGGCTTATTTCCCAAATATAAATACGTATTTATTGATATAATCCTAACCCAAAATAAGTGCTTATTTAAATTAGCATTTATTTTTAACCACTCTCAAACTTACCTTCAGAATTTTGAAACATTTCAAGGTGCACATCACATTACATCCGGTGAATAATTAATGTGTTTTTCCCTTTTTTTTTTTTTTTGATAAATGTCGAATCATGAGTTCCATTGGATCATATCAGCCTGTAATTCCATGGGTTTGATCTCATGTCTCCTATTTGGACATATTTGATGGGGTGTCAGGTGACCATATCAATTACTCTTCATGTCTCATGGGATAGTTGCATGTTGTTGACAAGTGGTGTTTGGTTTTATTCACATGGGACAAAAGACAAAGACTTTCACTACAAGTAGTTATTTGAGTCATGGGGGACGGATGCGGCACCTTTAGATGTGTTCACTTCTTCTCCAACTCAGTCCTGATCACATAGGCACACGTGGTGAGCATCTTGGATAAGCACTTGGAGAATTTTTTTACACCCGTCACTTAAAAATATCTCCTTTCTTGCCCTTGAAAAATTAAAAACAACTTTTAATACAATTGTCAGAATATTTATTCCCTTCAACATGCTTACAATGCTTGCCTACTAAGTCGGTACTCCTGCTCCAATCACAGGCACATACTCCCTTGCAACCCCAGTTGAAGAAATATAAAAACACGTTCAAAATTTTGTCACATATTGATGGATCATTCATATGCAAAATATTAAGAGCTTCAGAGTAAGACTTGTTTCAGGGGTAGTTAATGAGGGATTATTTGACCCAGATGTAATGACATGTGGAGTGATGAAATGATATGGCAATACTTTAGTAACTTTGGACACCTCAGTGATCCTAGTCACTTCAGGTACATCGGGTCATCTAGCTAGACCGAGGCCTGAATAAATCACTACATCCATTGACTTGCCAAGGTGCCTCATAACCTCCTTTTAGCAAACCAGTTGTCTTCAATCTTCTCAGGATCACAGTGCATGCCAATGGATCTTATCTTCACCTGCCTGATTCGGATAGACTTGAATAAGCCTTATCAGCTTACTCGGAGTCAATCTTCAGATGCAAAACAAACTCTGGGTTAGACGGGCCAGTGATCGCTTCCCCTCCATCTTCACAAGGTACACACATGATTTAGCTCTCGCATTCTATTGCATTCAAACTATTAGCTCTTTCAAACCTCCATCGCTAACTTAAGCACTAGAGTGCCCACACCGGGTAAAACACTCTGATACACTCTGATTGTCTTGCCTTGCAGCTCGCCCCAACCACATCACCAGTTTGAATTCGAGCTGTACTCCAGCAGATAGTGACCAAATCGTGCATCATCGGTACCCATGCCTTTAACTCATCCCTGAGCATATTTTGAAAAGAAACTAAAATAATTATAAAAGAGTGTTGATACAAAGTCCGATACACCCAATTTAGTGTATCGGGCTGTATCAATACATTGAACCTTGGAAAATAAATTAAAAATACATCAGGGGTGGCTCTTTCAACCTTTATTAAACCGACCTTGCATCACAATCTAACCATTCTTCCAAATGGTTCAACAAATTCATTGTTAGAATTGCATAGGAGTTTCAAGATGAACATTTTGATAATTTTACCACACTCACCGTAACGTCATTTGTTAATAGTGATGGATAAGAGTGTTAATTTTTGAAAGTTCAGGTTATTAGTTCTGTTGGTTAGAATTAAAAAGTGATATAACCGTTTCTGGTCACGTATCAATTTTTTGTGATATATCAATTTTTTTTGGCTAAGTGTCTTGCCATTTGACCTGCTCCCAGGAGAAGATGGTGGAGCTTCCTGGTGGTGAGCTACTTGGTGACGAGCTCCCTGGCGGTGAGCTACCTAGGTGGACTCGTCATTTGACCTGCTCCTAAGCGGCCTGTAACTCAAGGGATGGTGGAGCTCCTTGGTGTAGCGCAACCCAACTGCCCTCTGCATGAGGTGATCTCCTCTCCTTTGTAGGTGGCGGGAGCTGAGGGACTTGTGATAACTCCATCTTTTCCTCCTCTTTGTAGGCGGCGGGAGTTAAGAAACCTGCGAGAACTGAATTAGAGGACCCAGGGGTATTTTGTGGAGCTTCCTGGTGGTGAGCTACTTGGTGACGAGCTCCCTGGCGGTGAGCTACCTAGGTGGACTCGTCATTTGACCTGCTCCTAGGCGGCCTGTAACTCAAGGGATGGTGGAGCTCCTTGGTGTAGCGCAACCCAACTGCCCTCTGCATGAGGTGATCTCCTCTCCTTTGTACGTGGCGGGAGCTGAGGGACTTGTGATAACTCCATCTTTTCCTCCTCTTTGTAGGTGGCGGGAGTTAAGAAACCTACGAGAACTGAATTAGAGGACCCAGGGGTATTTTCCTGACAGGGACTCTTTGATGCCTAAGTTAGCATTCTGATTGTAGGGAGCTTGGAGAGAAATGAGAGAGTTAGAGAGCATGGATTACCTCCATTTTTTTTTTCATTCTCTCCCCCTTGTCTTTGGGGGTCAAAGTCCTTATATAGTGGTGTCCTCTCAAATCAGGCGTAACCGCCTCTGTCTCTCTGCCGCAGTTGTTACTGCCAGAGCTGAGGTGGTGGGTGTAGGCGACTCTATCAGTCAAGGGACAGCTTTCAGGGCTGTCAGGCACGACGCCACCTAGCGAGAGATGTGGGCGCAAGTCTCCGAATCTGTCAAGTACGGTTGTCAAGCAGGAGATCTTCCTGCGATACGCCGAACTGCCTCTAAGTGGTGAGCTACCTATGCCGAACTACTTGTAAGTGCCAAGCTACCCCTAAGTGGCGAGCTCTTCGTAAGATGCCAGGTTGCCTGCGGAGTGGCCAGCTGCTTGTGGCGAGCTACCTATGCCGAGTTGCCCCTAGCTTCCCGAGCTCCCCGAGCTATGTCGAGCTGCTTATGGCGAGCTCTACCGAGCTGCCTATGATGAGCCATGCCGAGCTGTCTGTAAGTGGCAAGCTGTGGCAAGTTCTACCGAACTGCCCGAGCTGCCCAGTTGTCAAGAGGCTGCACTTTGTTTGTATGAAGTGCCAAGTGTCACAATTTCACCGGAGGGCCAAATCTGCCCTCATAAAAAAAATCCCTACCGGCCACCCCAAATACAAATTTTAGGGTTTTTATTGTTCAATTTACTTTAAAAAATTTAGTTTCATCGTCCAGATGGGATGAATCCTGATGTGAATTGTATCAAATCTACGGAGAGAATGTGTTTTATAGGGGTTAGTAATAGATTAGAACGGGACTGTAATTTCAGATTTCTGAGATGTCTACTTATCCCTTTGTAATTTTGCTTATTTTATTGCAGTTGGATCCATGATCATATAAATATGATGAGAGATGTTCTCGATATATGGTGACATATACCTATGAAAAGTTTCAGTGTGAGGAGCAGATCCGGACTCGTTTCCCCGGCCCAAACTACGCCGTTAATCGAACCAACGGCGGTGATACATCAAGGACACTACCTGTCTATTTCCCTCGTAAATTTTCTTGATTAACGTCTATAAGCTGATTTAAAAGACCGCGAAGCCAGATAAGCATGGAATGATCATTTAAAAATCGTGACTCGTTAGCATCTTGCTTGCAAGGGAAAGGAACGAAGAAGAAATGGCTGTAGCCTCCTCTATGGCTTCAGTGAGACTGGTGAAAGCTTCATGGGAGTATGGGACACACAGCGAACCCTCGTCCCCAATCACAGTCACTCCAGCTCCTTGTTGATCAACAAAAGCCCTAACACAGTCCGTGTCCAACCTCTCAAACCAAACAGATCACAGCAACAACGGCCCCGGTTACTCCGAAGAAGAACTTAACAGCTTCAGAACTTCTGGACTTGAATATCCACAATCCTACAAAAGGTACTCAATTCTCTTTCACACACTCTCTAGTATCGCATTGAAATCGCCTGGGCAATCTTATTGATGTTTATTGCGTTTTTTTTTTTTCTGATTTCAAATTTACAAACACAACAGAAAAATCAGGATATTTGGGTTCCGAGAAATGGTTGCCAGCTCTACGCAAGGTGAAAAGGCCTCGATCAATATACAATTGAGATGTTGTATTTTATGGTTCACATGTGGCGTGCCTGCAGGATCACATTGCAGTTAACTTGCTTGAGAATGTTCTTTTCAAATGATTTAATTAGACTTGGCTGATAATTCTAAGTTCTAACCTTTAATATTTTGGTATATCCTGTTATGCTTCGGGAATGGTGAGGATTGGTTAGGGGAAAGAACTATGTTCAATTTTGGACTTGTAGATAAAAGGAAGAAAAGAAACTATTCATAGAATCATGGTGCAAACGCCAAAAGTGCCTGCAGAGTGTTTGTGCTATGAGAATTTTATTCTCATGGAACTGTTCAACCTAAAATTAGGTGAGGTTCCTGAATAGGTTTTTATTCTCTTACACACCTCTTGATGTGAAAGCCGCCTGTTGGGCTTGAAGCATGGACAAGCACAGGCCCACCTTGTGCTGAAATTTAATTAATTATAATGGGGTGACAAGGATCTAACACAAGACCACTTGACCAAACAGGCTCTGGTACCATCTCAAGGAACTGTTCAACCTAAAAGCTTAAGCTGTTAGGCAAGGTCCCTGAATAGGTATTTATTCTCTAAATTATAATATAGAAGATTGAACTGGGCAAGGTAATGTTTGCCACATTATGGTCAAATGTGAAAAAAAAAGGGGTGCAACCAATAGAAATGTAGTTTGGAAACATCATAGGCACTCTTCATTATGGTGCACTGGCCTGAATGCATACTCTGAAGCCCAGGTACTGGTCAATTGCATCTTGCTATGCCAGTATGCAGTCATCTTAATCCAATGAGGATACCTTCATTTTCCTATTGACTTACTTGTGTTGATTTCAAATTATGCAGTTATATGCCTGCAGGCACTTCCTGTTTCCTCCTCTCAATATTGAAGACTATGATGATCGTGTGAAAGCAATAGTATGCTGTGAAGCACAGGCATGTATTTATTCATATGCTATAGTCTCACTTTCCAGAAGCATCATTTGTGTATTTTAACCACACAGTTGTCATTGGGATCTATTGTTCTTCCTTCAGCTATGAATTATGGTTTAAGGGAGGAAAAAGGGCTGGCAAAGGAGAAGGGGGTGGCCTTACAATGGACAACAGGTTATGGTATGGTTGACAGTTTTATTGGGGGGGGGGGGTGATTTACCAAGGAGTGTATATGTATGTATGTATGTATGATTTTTTTTTTAAATTAATTATTAAACTGACCTGCTATTGATAAAAATTTATTGTAAGGATGAAAATAATCTCTATTTTTTTTCCTTTAGGACCGATCTTGAAATCCAAAGAGAAGCAACAATCAAGATTCAAGAGATAAGTAGAAAAATATATTTCAGTAAGCAAGAATTTCAATAAAGAAGAATCTTCTAAAAAGAGTTTCCAAGAAATTGAGAAAGGATTCAAGGTTTGCATATTAAATGGTCTGGAAGGAGAAGTAGTTATTTGTATAAGAGATTACATAATGCTCATATCGGCTTTTCTGGAATTTCTTTTACTTTCTTCCTGTTATGTTTGCTTGGTGGGGAAGAAATGGTCTGTAAGGTAAAATGGTTATGGGTGTTATTTGTTTTGTTTTGTTGTCTTTTCTTTTTTGTCTTATCTTGGTGATATCATATCACCTGAACTGAGATTGTATGATTTGTATGTATCCTTCTTTTCTTTTAATACATTTACTTACTATAAGATATCGAGTGTTGATGAACACTGAAAAAACTGCACAGATTTTTTGAAGTCTCTCATTTTTGTTGTCTTTTAGGATGCATTGCTCAAGAATCTTCTAAGGGGTGACTATTTGACATAAAGAAAGGTTAATATGAAATGCTATCTTCTTAAATCTATTCCTTCCTTTTCAAGTGAAATCTCCTTGATTTATTTGTTGAAATCTTGTTAAGATGATTAATAGATAGTTGGTACTTCATCCACAGGAGAAGCAAGAAGAATTTACTTTTTTTTTTAAACCATGAATTCACATTATTTAATAATATGTAAAGAGAACGCTAATGTCTAATGACCTTGATAACCTCATATGTGGACTGAGGTGAAGTGCAAAGAATGTATACCATTGTTCTCTGGGTAAAATCAAGGTTTTAAAAGGCTAAAGGCAGAGGCGAGCTGGTTGGGTGTCATAGGGGCAAGGCATAAGTGTCAAGGCATTTTGAGGCTTGAGCCTTGAGAATAAAAAGGATATAATCTACAAACAATAAAGACATGAAAAATATAAAATTAAGATTTTATATGGCTTGTTTGATATATTAGAGGTGGGTTAGAATCCTACTAGAGTACTTTTCTTTCCCTAAAATCTAAACAGTATAAGAACAATACCATATAAATCTAACTGATTAGTTCAGGGATATGAACCAATAATGTTTTAAGAGCAATGCATTCTTGTTTCTTTTCTTGCACTTGTATGCATCAATGTTTTGAAAATCGTAATTATATCGTAAATTGTAGAGAAAGTTGAATCAAATCGAATTGAACCGTGAATCACATCGTAAATCATAAGATTATTTCTATTTCTTACAAACTTGTCAAAAAATTAAATATAGATATATTAAAAGGCTAACTATATATAGGAAAGTGACTTTTATCCTATTTTTATTCTATATCTACCATATATTTACTTAAAATAATAGAATTTACCACTTATACAATAGAAACCTAAGATGATATCATCAAGTTTGACTTGAAAATCAAACAAATCTACATACAATAGCCCTTTAACTTACGTATGATAGAAAATAAACTCAATTTCTAGTCTTGAGTAATGTAAATACATCATTTTCTAGTCAGGGTTTAAAAAAAGTCTCCCATGGCAAAACTAAATATAAGCAAAAAAAACAAGCAGAGAAATAATTCTTAATTGAATTATAACCCGTATAGATCGTAAGATTTATGAATCAAATCGTAGGATTCAAACAAAAATTGTAAGATTTTTGTAGAAAAGGATTTAGACGTAAGATTCAAATCGAAACCCTTGGGATTCATGATTCAAATCGTGAATCGTATCGTAAATCGTAAGATTTTGACAACATTGGTATGTATTCATGAAGAGTGACCATCAGTGTGATGCATGTGACTCTAGAAGAAATAAATTATCAAGTATGGGGTAAGCAGACTAACATGTAAGAATAAACTATAAAGCATGAACAATACAAAACAAGAATAGAACAATTTATTTCCGTACACGTCTATAATGCATTTATTTGTTATTTTTTATATTTATTTATTTGTTCAATACACCAATATATACAAAACAAGGATTTTTTTTTTGTCTTGAACTTCTGTTTTTCTCCTATATAACTTCATATTCAACATTAGCGTGCCAAATCGTTGAGGCTGACATCACGAGGCCAAAGGCCCAAGGGCATAAGCCTCAAAAAACTCAAGGTCCAAGCCTTGCTGGTGGGGTTTGAGGCTAGCAAGGCCAGGCGGCCAGGCCTTTTTTTCCAGCCTCACCTCAACAGCCTTTTAAAACAATGGGTAACATTGTTTGATATTTCTGCTTTTAGGGCTGAACTATTCATTTTTTTTTTAACTTTTCATGAAAAGGAAAATGAAAGATTCTGAGCATGTGGAGTCTATCTATCTATCAGATTAGGTTGGGATCCATGCTTGAAATTGGATGTTGCCTATATCATTTGCATGAAAGATAACATTACTAACTTTTGAAATTGTATTCATTTTGATGAACTATCGATAATTTCCATAGTTTAACATATAGGTGCAAGAAGCTTTTATCAAGTTTTCTAACTTTCTACTATCACTTCAAAGGCTTGCTTCTACTTCCTCTCTCACCGTCAAGTTTCATCTATTTTCTATCAATTCCCTTGGATCTAATCTGTTTTTCATTTTCCCATTTGTTTTCATCTTTTTTATGGGCAATCTCTATAGTACTGAAAAAGGTCGGATTCAGATTCGGATCCAGCAACATCCAAATCCAATCTGGTTAGTGGAAATTGAAATCCAAACCTAATTTGAAATCTGATCAGATTTAGGGATTTTTGATAGGATGGATCTTGTTGGATTCAGATTTAATTCGATTCAGTGTTTTATTTCTTTAAAATAAATAAAGAAACTAAAAAATAAAAATAATTACATTTTAACTTATACATAAAACAAATTTATATAAATATGAAATATTGAATTTATTTTATATGTAAATGTATATATATATAATAACATATAAAATTATGTATTAGGTATATAATTATATAAGTTTTATTTATTGAATATATATTATATTATATTATAAAGTAATCAAAGTTGCATTTTAATCGGATTGGATGTTAGATTGGACTTTAGAGTTCCTTGAGATTGAAAATGTGGTTTGCAAGGCATCAAGGCGAGCTTGGCGACAGGGGGGTGCCTTGTCAAATTTCCACCTAGGCAATGATATATTTTTTTTTAACAAAAATCATGAATTCTAGGCAATAGAAAACATGCCTTCGTTGGGTCTTTTGTTTTTTCATTTGATTAATGGTATCATGTTTGTGTTTTATTGGATGGTCGCAGGAAATTGTTGTGACTTTGTGAACTCATGAAAACCAAAGCACCTAGACATGCACTCACTAGGTGATTTGGTTTATCCTTTGACTTATAGCATATCTAGGTTTTTATTAGAGGCTACAAGAAAGTGTTATGATTATGTGAACTCATTGCTCCACATGTTAGGCTACCTTCATGTTTATTGGTATTCCTAGTAAGGTAGTGGATCCTTGAGGTAGCTTCCATTTTATCATCTGGTAGTGGGCCATTCATATTGTACTTGGGGTGGCAACAACAAGCATGCGCTCACCGGGTAATTTTATCTTTCATTTGATTGATAGAATGTCTATGTTTTATTGGAGGGTTGCAAAAAAGTGTTGTGACCATGTGGGCTAATAGAAACCAAATCACTTTGCACTCACAAGGTGATTTGGTTTTAAATTTGATTATTAGCATGCCCATGACTTGATTCACAAGATAGTGTTGTAGCTATGTGAGCTCATTGAAATCAAATCACCTAGGCATGCACTTATTAGCTTTTTGAAAAATTTGAGTGTATTTTGGATGGATCATTTTTGAATAGCAGGGTTTGATTTGTTTACACCATTTGGAAGTCATGCCTTTATATTCTCACATTTTGTTTAGCATTAATGATTCTCATTAGTCGTAACCAATTAATTTGTACTCGTTCCTATTTTGAGCATCCATGGGCACTTTCTCTTTCTGATTATTTATATGTACATGAAAACTCTGAAAATACTTCTACAAGAAGTCTTTATTAATTGAAATTGCAAGGAAAATTGAGGAAGGAAATGGTTGCTTACAACTTCATTGGCATTTTTCTTTCTTGTTTTCATTTCTATTTATTCATATATCTTTCTTTCTTGAATTTCCTTGCAATTTCTTATAATTTGAGTGCAGGGATGTTCTTCGTTGGGGAAAAATATTTGTCCAAGGAAAACACGAACTACAAAGCGAGTTAGTCTAGCTGTGTATAATAGAGCTTCTTCATTGGAAACACTTGTAAATTTCCTTATACCTATGCATGCTGAGAGCTTCACAACTACATGTATTAAAAGGCCATACAAATTTTCTTTTTCCCTAGAGTTCAACTTCCAACTAGTTTAATGGTTGAATTTATTTATTGAAACATGTGGGATGAACTTATACATTTATGTGCCAGGCACCCCACTAAGGTAGCTAGCTTTGGCTAGCCACCTAAAGCATGATTTTACATAAAATTATATATTCCCTCCCTGGGGTATTAAACATTTAGGCCTAATACATTTGGCTACAGTTTACCCCTTGTTATGCCAACCCATCAGTAACATTGTTGACTGATCCTGAAATCTATGTTTATGTTGTCCTCAGCTCCATCGCAAGCTTTCTGATTTCCCTCATTGTGTCTATATTTCCAAGACTCTGCTTCATTACTTCATAGCTGTTAGAGCTAGCCGAAATAAGGGTAGATTAGTCAATTTATTTCTGTTAAGTTATGTGCTTATGTGGCAGTCTTAATAGAGACTTCCTGTCCCATACTTAAGTGGGGGCAATTTAGTCTTTATACCACTAATTAGAGGCTAATCCATATTAAGGGTCGACTGATAGGGTTTAACCTATCTGGTTCGATTGTTCTCTTCATCATCATCATCATCATCTTCTTCTTCTTCTTCTTCTTCTCTTCTCCTGGTTCGGACTACTGTAGCTATAGAAATAACATGGTATCAGAGTAGGACGTTGCTCTCTAAATCTCCTCAAAGATTCGTGACTTGATCCCTTTTTGTTTGTGACCTTATTTTTTCTTCTTTCTGGGCTGAAGAATGGAGAACACAGATTCGACCTAGGTCTGAGAACACCTCAGTACTTCTTTCTCTACGCAGAACCTGACTTTTTTTCAAGAGAACAACTTCAGAAGTGGATGGTCGACTGGAGCTCTCCATCGAAGGTTGGTTACCTCATTTTTTTTGTGTTGTTGGTATTTCTGGGTTGAAAGCCTTCAAAATCTGCGGGGACTGATCAGAACCTAGAGAACTAGGTTGTTTGTTGCCTTGGTTCTTGGAAAAAGGTCCAAGAATAGGCTATGTTTATAGTGGCTGAATGGTATAAGGGTATGTTTGATCCTTTTTTTGTTGGTCTGTAGTTGTTTTGAAGCCCTTGTTGGTCACAAGTGACCTGAATTGAATGACAGGTTACTGCAGTGGCAGTAGTTGCTGTTTTCTTTGGACTTGTAGTGCCCTCTGAAAAGGTCAGACAGAGCTGTACCATGTGTGACAACTATGGTTGTGTGGTGGTGCTTGTGATGCTCAATCTCTATTGAGCAGCTTTAAGAGGGCTTGTATGCAGTCGGTGAGTTGCTGAATTAATGTCAGTGTGATTCATGATTTTGTGAAATCAGTAGTGGTGTGAACAAGAACAAAAGTTTGTGTACCTATTAATTGTGTTTGGGGACTGCTGTAGTGTCTGGAACATCAAACTCCTGACATCAGTACTTAGTTGGTTACCTGGAATTCAGATTAGAAGTAGCATTGGAAGAGCATCATGGCATCAACTGGAGATGGTTGTAGTGATCAGAAACCTAGTGTGGTGATTCCCTCTGACTATCTGGGTGTGTAGACGACTTCAATTAAACTTAATGGTGAGAATTATGTACCATGGGCCAAGTCAGTGGAAGTTTTTCTTAAGGCAAAGAGGAAAGTGAAGCACGTGAAGGAAGATAAACTACTTGCTGACTCTTCAGGGTTGGATGACTGGGAACAAGTAGATGCCCAAATCATGACATGGTTATGGAATAGTATGGAACCCAAAATAAGTGCCAACTTTATGTTCTTAGATACAGCTAAGGACATATGGGAACATGCCAAGAAGCTTTATTTTGGGCAGGATAATACTACAAGAGTATATCGGCTCTATTAGGAGTATTTCGATCTGCAACAAGGGAATAAAACCCTAGAAGAGTACTATGTCGGTATGAAAAACCTCAGAAATGAACTCAATGTCTATCATCCCCTCACTCCAGATGTTAAGGTTTAGCAACAACAGAGGGAGCAACTAAATGTTACGAGGTTCTTAGTGGGGTTGAAATCAAAATATGAACTAGTTAGGGCCCAAATATTAGGGGGCTCTACTCTTCCTACACTTGAGGAAGTGTTTGCACGGCTTCGTAGGATTTCTTTGGGGCTTATAGAGAATCCCACACAGTCTGACAAATCAGCATTTGTGATAGCCAGAGGAGGTGGACGTGGTACTAAAGGGGGAGGACATGCCTCCCGAGGAGGTCGTGGTGGTTTTGTATTTGGCCGTGGTGGTGGTCGTGACTCAGGGGGAGGCTATGGTAAAGGAAAAAGTAACTCTACAAGGAAGTGTACCCATTGTGGCAGGGACTAATATTCGGTGAATTTCTGTTATGATCTTCATGGCCCTCCTTCTACATGGGCCAATCATGCAGTAGCTGGTGGGGTTGATGTCAGTGATAACCAACAGGCAGGTCTAACTCCTTCCACATCTACATCTGTTTCCGGGAAGGAGATGGCGAGTGTACCGCGTGAGGAGTGTGAGCGGTTCTTCCAAATTACTTCACAACATACTACTGCCACCCTTGTTGACTCAGGTATAGCTTGTCTATCATCCAAACCCTCTCCCTAGATTATTGACTCTGGAGCCTCTGATCACATGACCGGGATTCTAGGTGTGTTCTCTTCCCTCTTTGAAACTTCCACATCTCAAACTGTTACCCTTGCCAACGGTTCCTCTTCTCCCATCTGTGGGGTTGGTAATGTTGACACGACTTCTCTTTCTTTATCATTTGTTCTATATGTCCCCAAGTTTCCATTCAATCTTATGTCTGTTTGTAAATTAACGAAAACTCTTAATTGCTCTATTACATTTTTCCCTTCCTTTTGTGTTTTTCAGGATTTCAAGACGGGGAAGAAGATTGGTGGGGGGCATGAGGTTGGTGGATTGCATTACCTTGACGGTGGTGGATCGTCAGTTTCACTCACTCCTCTACAATGGCATTGTCGACTAGGACATCCATCTCTCAAGGCACTCAAGATATTGGTTCCGTCTTTGAGTCATTTGTTGTCTTTACAGTGTGAGTCGTGTCAGTATGGAAAACATCGACGTGTTCCCTTCAGTCCTAGAGTTGAAAGTCGTATGTTGAGTCCTTTTGCTTTGGTTCATTCAGATGTTTGGGGCCCGATTAAAATAGTCTTATAATGGTTACAAGTATTTTGTCACTTTTATTGATGATTGTTCAAGGATGACATGGATTTATTTAATGAAAAAAAGGAGTGAATTATTTTCCATTTTTCAAAAATTCCATGCTGAAATATGTACACAATTTGGTGTTTCAATCAAAGTTCTTTGTTCATATAATGGTCGTGAATACTTTCTTACTTCCTTTCAACAGTATTTACAACATGGCATCATTCATCAAACTTCATGTGCATCCACTCCTCAACAAAATGGGGTGGCTGAACGAAAGAACCGTCATCTCCTTGAAACTGCTCGGTCTATTCTTCATCATATGAATGTTCCTAAACATTTTTGGAGTGATGCTGTACTTACTACGTGTTTCCTTATTAATCGGATGCCCTCCTTCATTCTTCATAGTCGGTCTCCCTTCTCTATCTTGTTCCCCACCTTGTCTCCCTTTCCATTAACAAACTGGATGCACACTCTATTAAGTGTGTCTTTCTTGGCTACTCTCAGACTCAAAAAGGGTACAAGTGTTACAATCCCATTACTTGTAAGTGCTATGTCAATCCTGATGTCTCCTTTTTTGAGTCTGTCCCCTTCTTCTCGGGACCTAAAATATCTGTGTCACCACCTTTGCTTCCTTTTCCTCTTCTAGTTAGTGGTCCTGTTTCGGGTGCTCCAGTTGGGGTTGACCCTTCACCTCCTCCTGTGCAGATCCCTACTGAACGTCCACCGATCCGGCTCGTGTATACTCATCGAAAGACACTGGCTCCTTCTCCAGCTTCTACCTTGTTTGCGGATCTTGTTGTCCCTGAGCCTTCAGGACTTGATCTTCCCATTGTTTTATGAAAAGGTAAACGTAGTTGTACCCTTCATCCCATTTCCAATTTTGTTTCAGTATCTCGCATTTTCGCTTCACATCGCCAGTTTGTTTCACTATTGTCATCTATTTCGATACCTAAGAATGTCCGAGAAGCTCTTAGCTCACCTGGGTGGCGGCAGGCAATGGAGGAGGAACTCTCTGCCCTTCAGCATACTCACACGTGGGAGTTAACTACTCTTCCACCTGGTAAGTGTGTTGTGGGTTGTAAATGGGTGTATACTATTAAATACTTGCCAGATGGTAGTGTGGAGCGTCTGAAGGCTAGACTTGTTGCTAAAGGCTGTTCACAGTTGTATGGGGTGGATTATATGGAGACCTTCTTTCCAGTGGCTCAGATTGGCTCTGTCCGTGTCTTCATTTCCCTGGCAGTTATGTATGATTGGCCTTTGTTTCAACTTGACATTAAAAATGCCTTCCTTCATGATGACCTTATGGAGGAGGTATATATAGAGCAACCACCGGGATTTGTTGCTCAGGGGGAGGATGGTAAGGTGTGCAGACTGAAAAAGGCAATTTATGGGTTGAAACTATCGCCTCATGCCTGGTTTGGAAGTTTAGTGAAGTGGTGAAGAATTTCGGAATGAAACAATGCCAAGTTGACCACTCAGTGTTCAACTATGATTCAAAAGCCGGAAAGATTTTATTAGGGCCTATGTGGATGATATTGTCATAACTGGTAGTGATAAATTGGGGATCGATAAACTAAAGGTCTTTTTGCAAAATCACTTTCGAACAAAAGACCTTGGAACATTGAAGTATTTCTTGGGTATAGAAGTTGCTAGATCAAGACAAGGTGTAAACCTATGCCAAAGAAAATATGTTCTTGATCTACTGGATGAAGCAGGACTGTTAGGTGCAAAACCGGATGAAACTCCCATGGAACCAAATGCTAAGTTGAGCAGTGACATAGGGGAAATATTTGATGATCCTGGAAGGTATAGACGCTAGTGGGGAAGCTGAACTACTTGATTATCACGAGACCATATATCTCCTTTGCAGTCAGTGTGGTGAGCCAATTTATGCAGAACCCTCGGATACCTCACTGGGATGCAGTTCTTAGAATTGTAAGGTACCTGAAGGGAGCTATAGGCTGTGGAATATTGTACAAACTAGGAGGAAAACTTGAAGTAATTGGGTATATAGATTGCAAATTGGACAGGCTCTGTGTTTGATAGAAGATCTACTACAGGTTACTGCACATTTCTTGGAGGAAATCTTGTGACATTGGAGGAGTAAGAAGCAGACGGTTGTGGCAAGGAGTAGTGCTGAAGCCGAATACAGAGCCATGACACACACTACATGTGAATTAGTATGGCTGAGGAATCTCTTACAAGAAGTCGGGTTCTCCATGGATAGACCTATGAAATTGTATCGTGACAATCAAGCTGCACTCCACATCTCATCCAACCCTGTTTTTCATGAGAGAACAAAGCACATAGAGATTGATTGCCACTTTGTGAGGGATAAGGTCCTTACTAGAGAGATAAGCACAAAACATGTGGGCTTAGGTGATCAGTGGGCAGATTTGTTTACAAAAGTTTTAAGCTTAGGGAGAGTGAACTATATATGTAACAAGCTGGGATTATATGACATATATTCTCCAGCTTGAGGGGGAGTGTTAGAGCTAGCCGAATAAGGGTAGATTAGTCAATTTATTTCTGTTAAGTTATGTGCTTATGTGGCAGTCTTAATAGAGACTTCCTGTCCCATACTTAAGTGGGGGCAGTTTAGTCTTTATATCACTAATTAGAGGCTAATCCATATTAAGGGTCGACTGATAGGGTTTAACCTATCTGGTTCGACTGTTCTCTTCATCTTCATCATCATATGAATCTTCTTCTTCTTCTTCTTCTTCTTCTTCTTCTTCTTCTTTTCTTCTCCTGGTTCGGACTACTGTAGCTACAGAAATAACAATAGCCATCCTATGATCACATATGAATCCTTTGTATTCCAACTATTTTGATGTTATTGACCAAATAGAAGACTTTATTCAATTAGTTTACTTTAGAGTATCTCTAGTTATATAAATGTTTAAAAATGTGGAGGCATGAGACATAGTTCAAAATGCAAGAGGAGTAGCCTCCCAAGCACAGAAGACTTTACGATGAAATATGTCTTGTATTAAGTAGAATGAGAATGCATAACGCTAGCTAAAAGGGAAAGTGGGGTATGTATTAAGAACTCCTTTCAGCTAGCATTATGTATCCTCATTTTCTTAATACAAGACATCTTTAAGCAAAAAGAAAGAAAAAAAAAAAAACAAGAACTCCTTGAGGGGGCTAATGTGGTAATGCCTCCTTGTCCATGCAACTCAGGTTGGCCCGAATTGGGATTTTACATTGCTTTGAACTTGGATTTTAGAGCAGGCCCATTCAATTTTTTGACAAAAGCCCAACCCGAGTCCACCAAAGTTGTACCCTCACTCAGTAGGCTTATGCCTCTTATGTTCTAAACTACACCTCATGCCTCTAGGTATGGAATTCCTTGCATCACACCTACACATTTTAAAACATCAAACCCAATGTCTTAAACCTTGTTGTCTTTTCTAATGGTGGGGCCCCTAGACCAATTAATGTTACCAAGTTACCATTATTGCTCTAAATGCAAAGAAAATAAGAGCAAAGCTAACTAATAATGGGCTCCAAACCCATACAATAGACTTTGTAATGGGTTGTTTGTAAACTCCATCAGCATTACTTGTTGTGACTAGAAGGTTGAAATTCAGAGGCTAAAGGATTTCTTAGCCACTCAATTTGAGGTGAATGATCTAGGTCCCCTTCGGTATTTCCTTGGAATTGAAGTGGCCCACTCACAAAAGGGGATCTTCATTTCTCAAAGGAAATACATCCTAGATCTGTTATAGGGTTTAGGAAAATTAGAGGTTAAGCCAGCTGACTCTCCCATTGATCCAAATCACAAACTAGGTGACTACTGTGGTGAAGTTATCAAGGATGTAAAACAATTCCAAAGACTTGTGGGGAGGCTCCTATATTTGTCCATGATTAGGCCAGACATTGCTTATGCAGTGGGTGTTCTTAATCAGTTCATGCATGCTCCTAAGACCACTCACTTAGAGGAAGCCAAGAGAATCCTCAGATATCTAAAGAAGTTTCCAAGAGTTGGTTTATTATTCCAAAAGAATGGTCAATTTAAGACTGAAGTGTATACAAATGCTGATTGGGTTGGATCAGTTGATAACAAAAAGTTCACTAGTGGGTATTTGTTCTTTTGTGGGAGGAAATCTAGTCACATGGATTAGCAAGAAACAAAGTGTGGTGGCTAGGTCTAGTGTTGAAGATGAGTATAGAGAAATGTCCCATGGGGTGGCTGAAGCTATGTGGATAAAGAATTTGTTGAGTGAACCGGGTTTTCCTGTTGATAGCTCTATGTCCTTTTATTGTGATAACAAGGTTGCCATCAAATATTGCAGCCAACCCAATTCTTCATGATAGAACTAAACATATTGTGGTTGACGAACACTTTATTAGAGAGAAAATTGCCATCAAATATTGCACCCCATATGTTAGTTCTAAGGAGCAACTTGCAGATATATGTACAAAAGGCTTACATCACTCGTGGCACGATGACTTATGTGACAAGTTGGGCATGATTGATATCTATGTCCCAACTTGAGGGGGAGTGTTGAATAACTTAGTCTTATTTCAGTTTAGTGCTGTAAGGGCACATATGTTATTGTACATCACTTTATCTTTTGAATGGTCGCCCTAGTATAAATATTAAAAAGGCTGGCGCCGCCGGCTGACTTTTTTCTCTCCAAACTATTTTTCTTTTATCTCTTCTCCCTCCTCTTCTCTCACTATTCTGAGATCATACTGCTTCTTTACCAAGGAAACAATATTTCTTATGCCATGGGTGTCCTTAACCAGTTCATGTATGTCCCTAAGACCACTAACTTAGAGGCAGCTGAGAGCATCCTTAGGTATCTCAAGAAGTTTCAAAGGGCTGGCTTGTTGTTCCAAAAACATGGGCATTTGAACGTTGAAGTATATACAAACGTTGGTTACCAATCAGTGTTGAAGCTGAACATAGAGCAATGTCCTATGGAGTGGCTGAGAATATGTGGATAGAAGATCTGAGTTGGGATTTGTAGTTGACAGTCCTATATCTCTTTTTTGTGACAATAAGGTTGCCATCAGTATTGCAGCCAATCCTGTCCTGCATTATGGGACAAAACACATCAAGGTGGGCAAACACTTTATTAGTGAGAAACTAGTTAGTGGGGAAGTATGTACTCCCAATGTAACTTCTGAATAACAGGTTTAAGATATCCTCACAAAGGGCCTACGTCACTTGTGGCACAATAACTTATGTGACAAGTTGGGCATGATTGACATCTATGTCTCAACTTGAGGTTGAGGGGGAGTGTTAAGTCTGTTAATTGTTGTATACTAGTGCCACAGGGGCACTTGTATATTTTTTACTTTTATTTTTTATGTTGCCCTAATATAAATACAGTGGCTGGCGCCACCAGCCTATTTTTTGCATCTCTAGTCAACTTTTCTCACTTCCTCTATTCTCTTCTGCCTTCTCCTCTTTCCTCCTTTTTCCTTTCAATTTTCCTCCTTTTATATCAAGAAAACAGTAGGATTTTTCAGAACAAAAGGTCTTCTGTGGAGATGGTTAGGCAGATCAAATGGACTCTCATTTGGTGGCTTAGGTGTTGCATCGGTTTTCTGCTTTTTATGTGGGTGCTTTCAAAGATGATTAGTTATCCATTATTTGTTTATTTATTTTTGCTGAAGATATGCTGTGTTTTAGTACATTTTATACTGATACATCTTGCATGTATGGCTTTTTGTAAAGATCTTGACGGTACCTTTCCCTCTTTTACAGTAATACAATACTAAAAAAACATCTCTCTCTCTCTCTCTTCATCTTATTAACTTCTTCAGTAGGTTGGATATCAGAACATATGATAACAAAACCTTTAATATGGAATGAATCAGTATATCGGTTTTATGAAATTATCTAATAATGTAATATTTTGTAGGTTGGTTATCTTTACCTGACTAATGCGAAGCGTTTGGAAGAAGTAATGCAAAAACTGGGATTCTTAACAGGTGCTTCTACCCAATTGATCATAGAGGAAAACATGTAGTGACTGGTAAGTTAAAATAAGGAGTTTGCTGATCCCTTTTTAGCTCCTTCTTTTTATCAAAATTTTCCTTATATTGAATATCTTTCTTCATCCTTGTTAATGTGCTAGATTTTTTTTGCTTTATATGAATCTTATAACCATGTAAGATCCCACTTGGTTTGCCCAAATATCTTGTGAGTCCTTGGATTATGCCATTGGTTTTCTGTTCCTTCGTTAGTCCCATGTTTCTATCTATTAAATATGATTACAGTTTTGTGCTTCCAAGTAAAAGCTCAGATTCTCAACAGCAACAATGCATACTGTCCAATTTAGATAATTCTCTTTTTGTTTTCCCATTGTGCTCCACCCGTCCAATTTTTAGCTATAGGAAAGATGGAATTATTAGGCAAATTCAAAATTTGGGTTATCTGTGTCGTCATCATCATCATCATCTAAGCCATGTCCCAACAATATGGAGTCAGTTATATGAATCCTGTTTCGCCATTGCATTCTCTTCAGTGCCATATCCATTGTTAGACTATGGGCACTTAAATAATTTCTTATTACTTCCACCTAAGTTCTTTTTGGTCTTCCTCCAGCTGTTATATCCCCTACAATTTGTAACCAATCACTTTTTCTAACAGGTGCTGTAGATGTTCTATGCACATGACCAATCCATCTCAATCTACTTTTTCTCGTTTTATCACCCTAGTGGAGCTACTCCTAGGTTCCTTTACATGACTTCATTTCTAACTCTGTCCTTTCTAGTTTTACCACTCAACTATCTAAGCATTCACATTTCTGCCACAATCATTTTTTGGACTTTCTGTTTCTTAACTGCCGAACACTGCTCTGTACAACATAACTGGCCTTGCAACTGTTTTATAGTTTTTTCCTTGGGTGTCTGTGTCCATAGATAACTGGTGACATGGATTATTGTTTTTTGGGGCATTTTAACTGACTATACAGTGTACAAAAGATATGTTAAAGGTCTTCTTTGAGACCCCCCTCCCCCATGTGATCTGTCATATTCATCATTCAAGTCCTAGACTTGCCCCAGGTATTATAGGTAACAAGTTTGCAGATATTATAGGTAACGAGTTTGCAATGGCAAGTCATGGTTAATGGTTCAAAAAGACAAAAATATTACTTTTATGAAAGAGGAGGGGACTTACTGCTGAAATATTGATTGATAGTGTTTAGGTTAATTGTTTTCTTTTGGTAGGGGAGGAGGTTACTGAGTGATGATGTCTGTCAACCCCATTTTGTTGTTTCAGCACAGATGGATTTCAATGCATTACAAAATTACTAAGATAACTTCATTAAAATATGTATAACTGCAGATTTTTATCTTCAGTTTTAGGCAGAAAGTGATGCTTGTATCAAGGATAACCTGATAGTAGTGGGCACTTTTCAATTTTATATTCTTTTGTCCCACTTGAAAGGCCTCATACAACATCTGTCAAGGACACAAGTTTCCTGTCAAATAATTATCACATCAAACATTTTGACAGAGAAAAAAAAAAAAAAAAAGACTAGTGGAACAAAACAAAAACATGTCAACTTTCATGACAATAGGCTTATTATACTCTGCCACAGCCATAAAGGTTCAGGACAAGAATCAATAGAGAAAAGTATAGCACTGACAAAACCAATAACAAAAGTATAGCATTGACAAGTATCAACATGTCAACTTTGAGACAATAGGCTTATTATATTTTGGCAGAAGCATAAAGGTTCAGGAAGCATTGGCAAAACCCATAAAAAATGGACGTAGGGTCCATATGATACATGCATTGGAGTCTAACACCGCACAGATTTTTGAGGACACTTCTATGTAATAGTTCCTTTTCATCTCTTAACTTATTTGATATAAACAAACAGCTAATGTTCAAGATGAATGCCATTTTTCATGTCAAATGTTGCTTAGTAACAAAGGCAGCATTTTTTGCAGGTATATAATGTTAGAATTAAAAAAATGCGAACTATTTTAATAGTATATACTATTAGAGAATAAAAACCTATTCAGGGACCTTACCTAACACTTAAGCTTTTAGGTTGAACAGCTCCTCGAGATGGTATCAGAGTCTGTTTGACCAAGTGGTCTGGTGTTCAGTCCTTGTCACCCCCATTATAATTATTGAATTTCAGCACATGGTATGGACGGGCCTGTGTTTGTGCACACTTCAAGCCCAGGCTTTTGTGTCAGGGGGCATGTTAGAGAATAAAAACCTATTCGGAGACATCACCTAACAGCTTAAGCTTTTAGGTTGAACAATTCCTTGAGACATACTTTTCTGTAGATATGTAAAGGAATCTATGTTTTCTCATCTTGCGATTCTTGCCAAGTCAGACTCTTGGACACGTATTGAATTCTGTCTCCTGTGTGCCTGTGCAACATTGACCCAAGCACAACCCCATGACATTGGATTGAGTTGGGCTTGGGTTGTCGCAGTCTCTTCATTTCATTTTGCTGTATAAAAAATATTAACTTCTTAGACTTAGGGTTAGATGATTAGGGTTACCTAGCTTTACCATTAATGTGTGTAAAGACAAAGCCATGGTGTCTGATGAATATTGTACTTGTGTTAACATCAAAAAATCTTAACACTTGAACTTAAAATTGTTGATGAACATGCATATACACATACATATGCATGCATATCTATTTATAAATATGTTAGAAGTGGTCTGCTACAAGTTGAAGTGGCTAGAAGAACTAGGAGCAGACCAAAAAGGATAAGGGTTGAAGTACTGGAAAATGATTTTTATAGGCCATAATTTAACAATGGATACAGCACCAAATAAAACAGAATGACCGAACAGGATTCATGTAACCGACTGAACCAATCCCATATGGTTGGAACAAGGCTTAGACGATGATGGTGATGATGACATTGATCTGCAAATATGAATGGACATCTTGGGTTCAGGTTGGATTGGATTGCCTGAGGCCTCAATCGTAACCCAACCTGGTGTTAAGTCAGGTTCATAGTTTTCAACCCTTACCTAACCTAACCTGACTTTTTTGGGTTGGGTTTGGCCAACTTGTGAACCTAGTACTAAAGTTGTTATTATGAGATACTTAATGGGACACAACTGGCTGTGGGAACATGGCACAGTACAAGTAACTAGTGGTAACAAGCACCTTTAGAAGACTCAATTATCATTCCAGTGAGGTTTCACCTAACACCAACTTACCCAATAGTTAGTTGGTTCCCTTATTTAAAGTTGGTCTTGGGCAATAGATGGAAGATCATTTTTTATGAGTTATACAAGAAAAGCTAAAAGACATCTTTAGAAATTTGACCAAGTATTTTAAACTGGTCAATTTTCTGGAAAACCCGGGAAAGGAAATTACTTGGGCAAACAATTGTGTGATTGTCATGATAGGTCTTGGGATCCCAAAAAGAAATTCCATAAAGGGTGATGTATTGGAGAAAATGACTTGTAATTTCATAAGTTAGATGGCATTTTCTAAATGAGAAAATTTGCATGACTATTTATGATAGAAATTCTCTTGCCCCAAATTCCTAGTTGCCATCTCCCTTGTCGGCATTTACAGTTTATGTCTTTGTCGGAACAACAACTAGCAGGAATATCACCATCTTTGCTGAAATGGTCCACAACCGAGCCACTGCAGCTACTATGACCATGTTTCATTCTTTGACCTCCTTCACTGAGCCTGTCAACATTGTAATATCTGTGACAATCAAGGTGAGAACCGTATGACACTTTTTCTTCCAACCCTCATGTAAAAGCATCACCCCCAGCCTAAAAAAAAGAATAAAAAAATGCTCTCTGTTCATATTAGAAATTCCAGCACTAGTGGCTGGGACTTCTTTTCAATGTTTCTGGGTGTTTCAATTGAGGGGGTTAGAAAGGACTGGGAACCTAAGCCTGTGCCTTGGAAGGGGATAAACCTCATTTCCTAAGAAGAGGTGGCAGAGGTGGTTGCAAAGGAGAGAACAGAGAAGGGAATGAAGAGCAAAAATCTAAGGGGTTTCAGCATCAAAATATTTGGCCATGATAAGCTATATTTGAAGATTTTGGGTGTATATTTGGTTGTGATCAGAAATCAGAATGAGTAGACCTTCCATTTAGATGTCCATTTCTTAAGTTTGGTCTATGGTTCAGTGCTTATTTACCTCTACAGGATCTTCTTTAGCAAGATGTCTCAGAAGTATAGAGGTGATGGTGTGCTTGCCAGAAAGTGTAGACTAACCTTGGTCTTCATGTCTAATAGTTGAAAGAAGAAATGCTCCACATTCTCAAATAAGTGAATGTCTACTATTCAGTTCATTCAAAGAATCTTTGGGTTATGTTTACATGGGCAGTTTCTCCACAGATGAAGGAAACCTACATGGCTACATGCATCTATGAATTACTCAATGAAACACTTCATTGGGTTATTTCTTATGCTGTCTGAACAAATTAAACACTTCAATTACTCAATGAAAGCCATTAGGTCCATACAATTTAAGGTGGTAAGGTACCATGTGAGAGAGTTAGTGGAGACTGCCATAGGCATCGCCATTACCAAAGATGCAAAAAACCATTGTGTGTATAGCATTGTTTCTTTTTATGGCCTCAGTAACCACACAACGTATTAAGAGTTCTATACTTTTCAGAAATTATTGAGTTCTGCAGGTGCTATGTAGGATATGAGACATAGTTCAGGTGAATGCTTGAAGCAAACTGGAATCTACATAACATCATATCCCAGGGTTTATGAGCATTGCACTCTTCCTCTTGATCCAACAGTTTATAGAGCAAAAGCAGATTTTATTTTTCTAAAATTGAGATGGTTTCTCTAAGCAACAGCTTCAAAATGGCCGTTACTGTGAACAAGACATGTATAAGTGTAATGAAAAGTAAGGCAAGGTCTAGTTGTGTTCTCTATGACATGATGGGCCTAAAAGCAACCCCATTTTGGCTGTCATCAAGAAAAAAGGAAATCTATGGTTCTCCCACAAAGAGATTAAGAAATGGTAAGAAATAGGTATAGGCTCGTTTTATGAGCTTTCAAAGAAGTCCGATTGACTAAAAACCTCAGCTCCATAAATGTATTTAATCAGTACGAAACGTGGGCTTGTGACTGTCAACCACTTATTTGTAAATTGTTCTAAGCAATCTTCATATCAAAATAATCAATGTGAAATCTTTTCTGACTTCCATGTAAATTGAAGTGCTGTAAGCAATTTCAGTCACATTCTTTGCTGGACTAATTAAGGAAGAATTGTCTGTTTTCAGCACTTGATCACAAGGTAAACATCTCTAATCAATGACAGGTTCCTAACATCTCTTTCTGGATGGATAAGGATGCCAGTGTTGCATCGGTGCTCATTAGGAACCACCATAATTTAGGTCCGTCTCTCTCACTAATGGATTTATCATTTATATGGATGATGTCTACAATTTGGATTGAACAGACAAGGCAACTGGACCAGTATTAGAACTATACCATTACATGATGAAATATGGATAACCAACTCAAATAGAATCAACACGTCAGCAAAACCTTGCTCATACTAGAGACTGTTGCCATGGATCATGCTGGTCCAAGCAAACCAAGGAGTTTGGATATGGTCATCATCTAGACTGAAGGAGAGAGCTATGTTGAATTTGTGGCAAATCCATCACGTAACAACTACCAAGGATAAGGAACCACTCATTCCTGACGAGGATAGACAAGTCTCCTTTTCTCCTTTTTTTTTTCTTTATTTTTTATCGTCCGTTGCAACATTAATAAAGTGGTGCTGATCTAACGTGTAACGGCTGCATACCCGATGACAGCAATGGGAGGTCATGTTCTGATGTGGCAGGCTGGGAACACTAGGGTCCCACCAAATTAGCTGAGGCGGCATCCTCATCCTCCGTCTTAATAATTATTTCTGGTAGAGCTTGAATTGGTTTTAGGTCTGGATGTGTTCAATGATCACACACACTTCAGTGATGACCATTGCTCATGGATCTAATAAAGAAAAGCTTGAATTGAAAGCATAATTAAAAGGGAATCACGTAAACATGGAATTGGGCCCCATTCCATGGAAAGTCCAAATCCAGGATGTTGGCAGGGACGCTGAGGCCATGGACCCATGATTGAGTTGGTTGAAATCCAATGCCGCCATGATGTCATGGATCGGACCCCAGCTAACTACCATTACCAGAGGGACTAAAGGTGCCATACACTGGGGGAATTATGGGTTTGGTCAATTGTTCTGTGGGGGTCGGAGGTTGGCTGTTGCCCTAGTGGTTATGGCATTGACCCCTGAAAGCTGAAAGCATTAGTTGGGTCCCAACTGAACCCAGAAAGAAATAAAAAGGAAAACGATTTGGAGTTGGAAGCTTCAAACTTTAATAAAAGTGTGGAAAGAAAAAAAAAAAAAAAAAAAAAAGAAGCAATTTATGAGTTCAAGTGGAATGGTTGGCATGGATGGGTCATGCATGTATGAAGTAAAATTGTGAAACAATTGGACGTCAAAAACTTGGGATGGATTTGCAAAGGAAACAAAGAATTTGGGTAGTGAGATATGGATTTGGATCCTGGAGAATTTGGAGGTGGCGGTGGTTGAGTTAATCATGTGTAGTGGTTCTACTGTCAATCATGTTGTGCTGGAAAAAAAAAAACAAGGATTAGGAAGATGTATCGATGCATTAATGAAATAGGAAATTGTGACAATTGAGGGAAAGAAATTAGTTAGGAGGTCGCTTAAGAAACATGAGTTACGCAAAACCAAACGATAATAATACAACCACTGTGTTTAATGTTTGACATTATACAATTAATGAAAAGACAAGTTTTTGGATGTCCATAGGGACTGGATTAGTTTTTTCAGTTTTCGAGTTTAAAGATTTTTTTTAAGAGCTTCGAATTGCTTTACATTTTTTAGGAAAGGTTTACCAGAAGTGGGAAATATTGTATACCGAAAAAAATTAGCAGCCTCTACATGTCACATGTAGGGGTGGATGGAGACTTCGTTAGAGTTTTCGTTGTTTTGGTAGATGATGGAGACTTTGATAGTTAATGAACGCGATTAGTGATAGCAGTTAGCAAACAGTGCTTTTAATGTCAATAGCATCAACACTCAAAAAAGGCACTCTTAATATTTGATCAAATCCATCATGTGGTCCTTGCTCTTCTGGTCCCCAAAACCACCTCAAAGAAAGTTAAAGCAGTAGATGAATGAGAATTGTATCACATCCTTTATTCATAATTTACATATTTTCTCAATTTAAAAAATCTATTCAGTTTTCCATCTCGTCTTTATTACTTTTAGGCCCAGTTCATGTTTTAGGAAGTTATTTATCGGGGTAAGTGCATATATCCGGTTAAGATTTTTTAAAAAAATATTTATCCAGACTAGTGTATTTATTTATTTTCTTTTATTTCCTAAGCAAATAAGATAATAACTGTTTTAGTCACACAAAATCATTGTTAAAGGAAAAAAAAATCATTATTAAAAGGGATAATTTTATCCTCTGACAATTTTTCCTTAAGTGAAAACGTTAGTTTAGATTTCACATAAATCCTATTCGCTAACTTTCTCCCTTTCAGGACCGGGAGACCCTAATAGGAAGTGTAGGGACTCAGAATTGGCGAAGACCCATCTCATCATCCACCATCCACTGATGTGGAGGGGGCCCGCACTCTCAACGAATCTTGAATTGGAAGAGAATGACGACACCCTACGGGTGTCTAATTCTTCATAATCTCTCTCATTGCGATGTGTATTGGTTCGTTACAGATTTCTGTAATTGATGTATTTCAATTTATTTAAAAATGGGATAGGCATAAAATGGAGGACCATCTAATTGACTTTACGTAATCGTCTCTACTCTCTTTCTAACCATTACATTTTGGGTTGTAACCCAGAAACCTACAAATGCAAGCTATTATGTGACTACGAGTTTTATCCCAGCTTAAGAGTGGAGTCGCAGACCTCTTCCTCAATTTGATCCAAACTGAAATGAATCCGCTTTAGATGTGGTGATATTTTAATAGAATAAAAGCCCTTTACATTATTGACTTGGGTCTACTGCCTAAATATAAATATGGGGAAATCTTGAATTCAACAACTGTAACAGAGGGCAGTTGATTGATTATGAGAAAAATTAAGAAATTGGGGGCAAAGTGGTTGGTGTTATAATAATTGATCCATTGCCGTTTGTGATGGGCATTCTCTCTCTGTCATCCAGGTAGATTCCCCCTTCACCAACCATTTCTTTTTTTCAACCAAAATACTCTGTAGTATTTGGTATTGGTCTCTGTTTTCCTTTATCTTTTTCGATCAAACTTTTTAGGCAGTACAAAAGGGCAGTTGCATACACAGAAATTCATTCAAAACACATGTTATTGGTTGAAAATGCACCATCAAACTTTGGTCTTTTTTTTTTTTATTAAAAGAGGATGATTTCCATCATGTTTCCAGTACATGAATCCTTTTTCTGTAGTAGCCGGTACATGAATCAAGTACCGGATACCTGTTTTTTTCCCGTCTGTTATATGCAAGCTATGAAAAAGAGAAGAGGAAACAGAAGAATTCTAGTGTCTGAGGAATCTCACATCACTAGACAATATGAGTAATGCTTTTTATTATATGCAGAGTGATGGGTTGTCTTGTCAGCCACTTCCGTGACATTGGTGAGGTTCAAAGTTAAGATATGTGTCAAGATATACTTGGGAAATACCAGGATTATCATTGGATAGGCATGAATATGGTAACAATTAGTAAACCCATATAAATCTAATTGAAAACATACATCAATTACATTAATTTCACAGCTCAATTTGTTATGAATTTATAAGAGAAACATACATTAATAGTTTGTATAAATCAACATATCGGAAATGAACAGATGAATCCATCATTACAAAGTAAATATGCATATAATGCATTCAAAATTAAACAGTTTATTATGAACCTGAATGTCAAACTTACTGTAGATCAATTTTGTATGGATAAATACACACATTACAAAATTATAAGTTGTAGTTGTAAGTGGCATATAATTTTGTATTATATTTTAATAATATGAAAATAAGTATGCTTAATATAAGGCTGTGTACACTTCCAGAGAAGACCCTTCATTCGAACTTTTCAAGTGTGTTGGGCTCATGTTATTTGTCTCTTATACGGTTGCTGGCTGCCTTTTGAAACATAAGAGATGAGACGCCCAGACGGAGTGTCCGTCAGCGGAGGAGATGGGAGTTTCACATTTCAGGCGAAAACAACACATTACACAGTTTATGTTCAAGCCTCACGTGAATATGCAAAAAGTTAAATAAAAAGACAAAAGAAAATTGTCTGAGCCCGGGTTCGAACCGGGGACTTCTAGTGTGTGAGACTAGCGTGATAACCAACTACACCACCCAGACAACTGATGCCTTATTATGACAAAATTCTTACTAATAGAAATAGGAAATGTATATTGCAAAAAAACAAAAAAAAATACAATACCAGAAAGACTTCGACCAATCAAACCCTATGGATTTTGATTAAAAAAAATAGAAAGACCCACCTAATCGAGAATTCATAAAATACAGGAAGAGAAAGAGGGGATATATATTCTCGACGCATATAAGAGACACACTCAACACTGTTGCCATGGATCATTTGGGCCCCAACCAGAACAAAAGAAAAAACAAAAAAAAAGCATTTGGAAAGTTTGGATATGGCGGCCGCGAATCAAGAGCCACATGGTGTAGATGTGGCAGATTCATCCTTAAAACAAGATAAAACTCCTTTTTCTTAGGGGGGTGCGGTTTGCGGTTTGGGGAGGCTAAAAGGAAGAACGCCTCCTCTCTTCAACATCTAACATGAGCTGAACATTTATGACCTTACGTGTTGTTCTCTGCAATTCAAATGAATCCAATTGAATCTTGTCTTCTTCAATCAACATAAACAACATGTGTCACGTTTTCTCTCTCTCTCTCTCAAGGATTTAGGTCTAATTGGAGGACTAGACAGCTTGCAGCTAAGAGGCTGCTGGCACCTTGCCCACCTCCACCCTCAGGAAGAATATAAATATATGTTCTTTTCTAGGCTATGAAAATGGTGGTGACTGAAGTTTCAAAGACAGATCATAGAATGGGACCCCTTCAAATTAATCTATATTTTACTATTAATAGATAGAGAGGGGCAGTGTTAGTGTGTTACTGCTACTGAGTCGAACCACATTGTAGAAATAAAAAGATCATTTTTATGGGACCCAAAACAGATATAGATTATTGAATTGGATGGTTAACTGGGACACGACATTACTATAATAATAGATGAAAACTTAAGACTTTCGGCTATCGATTCTTCATTCTACACAATTTTTTTTTTTTTTCTATATTATATCTACATAACTAAAATCTGCCGATATGAACTTGACTTATTTGCCAAACTCTCATGATTTTAACCCAATGGCAAAATAGGATCCAGGCTTGAATGATTAGGATGATGTCTATACAACTGGATCACATAACAAAAATAAATAAAACAACCGGTCCACATTGTACATTAGCGGACCTATAATGGTTGAAGTAGTATTGAATGATTTAATACAAAAGTAGAACCAATGGTTCATGTAGTGATCAGGTAGTTGGAATAAGACTTAGATAATCCACACATTATACAGCAATACAGCCGAAAGCAAGTGTGATACTTGATGCAATTGGGAGTTGAATTGATTGAACTTTGGTAGTTGGGTTCTTCTCATTCCCTTGTTTTGGTCAATTAAATTGGCTGGTAAGGATTTTATTTTTTGAAAACAGGGAGAGAGAGAGAGAATTCTTTATGAAATAAAAGGTGAGATATTTTACCTTGACTGAAACGATACATTCCATTAGATAGGAATGGAAGTGGATAAAGGTGAAGGACCCCATTAAGCCAGTTGAAGTTGTCGTATTTATCTGTAGAGAGTTTTTATTTTGGTAGAATAAGTACACAGTTAAAGGTAGCATCATTAGCATAATCTTTATATTCTCAACTTTCTTATGTAATTGCTTAATGAAAAGATAGAGGAACCATTATTGTATTTCTTTCCCAATATTTTATCTTATTGGGACTAATTGATAACTCATCAAATAGGGGGAAAGACAGGAACTTTAAAGGAGGAATGGAGGACCCGCAAGTGAGACATTTTTGCCCAACTTGACCCAAAATGGATTAACCAATTACTCAACCTAGCTTCCTTTCCTTTGAGTGATTTAATTAGGCTATGTTTGATTTAAAGAAAAAAAAATAGGGAAAGGAAAGGCAAGGCAAAGAAATCTTTATAAACTTTGTATAAGTTTTGATATCTTTCCCTTCTTACCCTATATTTTCCTTTAAAACAAACATAACGTTAGAGAAAACAAAAAAACAAACAGATGGATGGTCTTAAAAAAGCAAATGATATTGAAATTTGTAGAATGCAGTAGATGGAGTCCAACTATTGGGTAGAACAAATCTCTTAGGAGATGAAATTTCCATGCTCTTACTGCTATGCCTTTTGTGATACTTGCGGGGTACCCTAATTAAATCAGAAGACAGAAAAGGGTAATGTAAAGGGAAGAAGGAAAGCGAAAGGGTGGTTATTCCATCATTCTACCTATAAAATAATAAAACAAATGAAGGAAAGCAAGAAATAGTTGGAGGATCACTTACTTAACATGGGTTAGGCAAGGTATATCTATTAATTAAAGTATTCATAATGAAAAAATTAACCTAAGAAAAGATAAACCTGGAATCAAGTAAGCCCATAGAAAGTAAATATGTGAATTCAAATGCAATGCAGCATAATCACTTACCTTGGGATAGTTAATTAATCAGAGGTGTCATTATCACACCAAAAAAGAAAAAGAAAAGATACCTTTATTATAAACTGAAGAAATTGGTGGCCTTTATTGTACCCTTGGAGATGGTGGAGGATAGAATTAGTCAGTGATCAACTTGATTAATTTCAATGATGGCAAGGGACGGGTTACTGTAACCAAATTTGTGAATTATGTGGTTGTAACTTGTGGCCAATGTTTTGGAAACCGGACCAGCTGGGTCATTGAAAACTGGGTAAACCAGATTCTTTGACATTTGTTAGCTGAATGCTTGGAGGGATGGTTCATGGTTGTGTCCTGAATTTAATGAGTTGGCGTGCACACTGTTGGTATCCTCACTGACTCAACCATTTAAATACAAAGGAAGAAAAACAGCTCAGACGGGAACAAATATCTGTAGGTACGTACTACTGCAACCATGAGGAGATTATACTAGGGATGCAGCGAATCGGTCCGGTTCGAAATATTGTAGGTCCAATCCAATCCGATCGAATCTCATAAATATCAATTTGAATTCAAATCTGATTAAGTCGTAGGATATCTGAATCTGGTTCGATTTGAATTAATTAAAAAATAATAATTTATTAAATGAAAAAGAAAAAAAATATAAGTATTTTTTCAACTATTTTTATCATATATATACATGTTTTATAAAAAATAAATAATATAAAAAATTACAAAAATGCACTATAAATAACATATTTATGAATAAATAAATAACATATATACATATATTATATGTTAATAAATAAATACATCTATCTATATATATAACGAAACAGTCGACCTCACCATGCCTTTCCTTGCTCCAAACCCCCATTCCTAATTACCTTTTTTTTTTTTTTTGTTAATTCTTACCCATTAAACTAATAAGTAAATAGCATAGGATTAACTATTTCTAACAACCATAAAGAAATAGGGATTTTCTTTTCTAATGTTTAGCCAAGTGGCACCACTTTCTCCTAAATTATTTTTAATTCCTATGTATCTCCTAAATTATCTCTAACTCCTATGTATCTCCTAAATTATTTCTAACTCCTATGTATCTCCTAAATTATCACTAACTCCTATTTATCTCTTAAATTATCTCCAATTTAATAGAGACTCCTTCCTCAATTATGTCTAATTAATATTTATCCTCTTCCCAACTTTTATCTACATCTATCTAAACAAAGTTTCAATTAAAAATTTTCAGAATTATTTAAATATTATAACGAAATTATATACTAACTTTAAAATATTTATTCAAAACACCAAAATTAATTATCATAGAGTTAATAATATTCATATTATTAATAATTATATATTTTTACAAAATTCATCATGAAATTATGCAGTAACAATATAAATTATAATTTTATGAATTATTCAATTTAAATGTTATTCAAATATTAAAAATTTGACATTAAAAAATTAAACATTAATTAAATATTTCAATAACTAAATATCTTAAATAACAAAACATTAAAAATATCTAAATAATTATATAACAAAATATTTAATATTATATAACAAATAAAATTCAAAAAATGAAATTTATTAAATATTTTACATATTATTTAAATATTTAAATAAAGAAACCTTTAACATGACTAAATTTTAAATAGTTAAAATAACAAAATTATGTAATAAATTAAAAAAAAATTAAAAGTAGAAAAATAATTATAATAGATTCGATAATATTCATATTAATGATAATTTAATATTTTACAAAATTAATAATGAATCATGTAACAATAGTACTAATTATAACTTTATTAAATTCAATAAATGCTTAATATTTTAAAATTTTAAATAACAATACTATTCAAATAACTAAATAATATTGTAAATAACTAATTTCACTTATATAAATTAATAATCATAGAAAATAACTTTCAAAAACAAATTATTTATTAGTAATATTTTTCAATATAGTGTATATTCATTATATATTTATTAGTAATATTTATTTTATTTTTATTAATTATTTATTGTATTTTCTGATAAATATGTTTTCAATAATTATTTATAAATCTATTTTTGTTTTTTTATTTAATAGTAAATTGTCAATAATTATTGGAGATTAAACAAATATTATTTAACTTTTTAAATTTAATTTATTGTATTTTTAAAATTTATTTTTAGTAATTATGTCTTTTTTATAATTTACTGATTAATACTTATTAGAGATTAAGCTATTATTTGATTTTACACTATTTAGTGAGTAATTTAATATATTTTTAGTATTTATTGTATTTTTGTAATTATTGTTTTTTATTAGATATATATTGTATTTTCATTATAAACTTATTTTTCAATAATTGTGTATTTATGCTATATATTTCCAATAATTATTGGAGACTAAACTATTGCTATTTATTAGAGACTAGACTATTAATTTAGCTGAAATTAGGAGTGTTCAAGGATTGGTTCAATTCAGTTGTAGGCTCTTTCGCCAATCAAATTGACCTGGTTAGGTCGGGAGCTTATCACCCAAAATGATTGACCATTAGTGAAAACCTGTTATCTTGGGTTGTATCAGTTTGGGTCTATTTTCGGTTTGTTTGTTTGTTCAGAAGATTTAAACTTAAAAATTAAATTTAATAAATTATGGTGGTATTATTAAAAATATAAAATAAAAAAAAACTATAATATAAAATTATTTAGATTAAGAAGTATGGGAAATTTCCATTTTCCCGTATTGAAAAAAATTATATTTAAAGTATAAAATATTAATGTATATCTATGGTTTGGTCAGTTTAGAAATGGCCAAATCGAAACTGACCAACTTGGGTCAAGATGGAAAATTGCTAAACTAAAGTCGATCGTTAATAGTAGAAAATCAACCAACTTGGGTCAAGTTTGATCAATTGGTTATTAAAAAATTAAAATATAAAACAATTATATACTCCTATATATTTCTATTATTTAACTTTTACTTAATAAAGTCTATACATCACACGGGTCCCTACTAGTAACATCTATATCAGATCGGATCCAATCATTTTCAGATCGCATAGGGATGATCCGATTCCAAACCATTTAACGTGACCCGATTATCCAATCGAATCTTATCCGAATTCCCAAACAAATATATCCGAATCCAACAATGTAGAATCAGATCGAATCATGATCCGATTATAGCGGTGAATCAACCGCGAACTCCAAGGGAGGTTGACGTATTAGGGCATTTTGTCGACCAATAGTAGAGAAAAAATAAAAATAAAAAGAATCGAAGGGAAAAAGACTGAAAAAAAAAAAAGGATTTTGAACATGTGGTCCTAATGAAATTTTCTGAAAGTTCGTAGTATAGACAAAGTTTTTTTAATTAATATTTTATTTTTATATTTTTATTATTTTAGTGATGTTCTAGGAAAAGTTTAGCCCAAATAAACTGAAACATCAGAAAAATTCATGAACGCTTGACTTTTTAACGTTGGCGGTAAATTGATAATAGCACAGGATTCGAATCCATCTCTCTACTGGGGCTATGCAACTAACATCCCAATCAATCCACCACTCAGTTGGCTCATGAGTTGAACTTTGACTTATATTGTGTTGATTTATTCTCATTACCAAACCTTCTGAGATAATATATATATATATAAAAAAAAAAAAAAAAAGACGAGACCTCATCAACTGCTTATATGTTTGGTAGTAGTTGTTTCCTAATAAAATACCAACTAGAGATTTTAGTTTTACTCGATCAAAATCTTTTTTTATTATATTGATTCAAGTAAAATTGGTTGTGCTTTTCTTTATCTTGATTATGTGAAAGTGATGTTTGGTGAAAATACAAACAGAACTAATTCATCCTTAACTAATTGATCTTAAAAAATAAATTAATCGATACAAACACCCTTCATTGAATCACAATACCTTACTAGTAGAAAAGGACCATTATCCATTGGATAATTAGTTGTACGCAAAATTATATAAATTATTTAATATCTTTACTACATAATAAAATAATAACAGCATACTATCTCGGGCTTCACGTCAAAACCTCCATCCCAAAATTTTAGTCCTCTCTATTCATCTCTAGTAAATGCACGTAGCCATGTACCACCACCCAAGCACTGTTATCAAAATCAGACCGGACTGGACGGTCGGACCAGAAAAATCAGGAATCGGTCATTTTATTAGTTTCGTTTTCCTTCAAAACCGTTTTTTTTTTCAAATCGTTGATTTTGGTCAGTAAACCGCTGAATTGGCTGATTAACCGTTCGAACGGTTTTAACCGTTTTGTAATTTTGTAATTTTTTTTTTATTTTTTTGTCAAATTAGACTAATCATTCAGATCAAACAATCGGACCATTCAAATCGATAACTGGACCACTGACCAATTCGGTCACCGGTTCGTTTTTAAAAACCATGCACCCAACTATTGCAAGAGTAATGAGTTTAGGTATCGTGGGGGGAGGGATGAGATAGCGATGTATGAGTAGGGGTGGGCCGCACGGCTGACGGGATTAGGAAGCGTAGAGTAAAAGAGATAGGCAGAGAGCCAACCAACAGATCCCCATGTTTTCCTTTTGCTTTGTCAAAAAGCTTTGTATATGTAGCCTCCCCATGCATATGTTTAATATCCATATCTACATCTGCTTGTCCATTCAAGGAAGGCGTTCAATTCAGCACTATCATACGTTTCTCGTCAATTCTCATACCCCACTAAACTTGCCACGTGGTTCCATTTTCTTTTGCCATTTGGAAAGTAGCTGCGTTGCATTAAAAGGGCACACTGATTAAGGGTATGAACTTACTCGTTATACACAAACAATTTTTTTGGAGGCTGGACCCATTAATGAACAGCTTCAGACGGAACCAAGGCATGGGGGGTCGGTGGATCATAATGCACGAGTTTCAGAAGATGATGGTTTCAGATGGTGACTTCACATTTCCACAAATGGATTAGATTCATCAACTTGGTGGGTCACGCCCCAAAAGTCCACTATTAATCACATGATTGCCAATTCCCTTTGTCTATTAACAAAAGCAAAAACCAAAGGCTTGCCAACTGGCCGAGTGTTGTTTGGGTTGGTATATACCAACAATTTTGTATTTGTTTGGGTTGGAAGTATTGTTTTATAAGAAAACGGTGTCATTTTTTTGTTTGAAATATTGTTTTTAGGTAGGACGTTTCTTAGGGCAACAGCAATACCTTATGTATTTCATATCTATTTTCAGCACGGGTACCCATTATAGGAAGTCTATGTCACTGCCACATATTGCCCTTGTTGGCATCAATAACTCCAAATTGAGAAAACACCAAATTCGATGTTTCCCCATATCACACCTTTTCGATTTCAAAGGCCTGGTTTAAAGTACCGTTTTTTATGAAAAACGATGTCAAACATGTTACTGTTTTCTGAAACACCAATTTTTCTAATGCAGCATTGATGTGCCACCGTTTTCTAAAGCAACAGCATCGATGCTAAACACTGCCTTTGTTTTTTGTGTTTTTTCACAACCATTGCAAACCGAAAGGATAGAAACAATTATAAGCATTGCATGGGATTGGATTTGCTTCTCACATAACGCATCTCCCACCAATATCATATTGCATTGCAGCCGTATATTGAGAACATCTTGCATACTTGATGTTATAATTCACGAAAGGATTATCCCTGTAAGGTTGTTTTGAGGCGTGCTCTGAGGAGCACATCTGAATGTGTATTGCCCACAACTGATTCCAATCCAACAATCACCACGAACTATACTTTTTGTAGTGCAAATAAAAATAAAGAAATTTTTAGATCATTCTAATATTTGATTAACAGCTTTAGAATATGATACCATAAATATATGATAATGGAAAAATGTATAACCAATCAACCAGCATAAAAAAAATTAAAAGTGATAACTGAAGTTGATGGCTGAAACTGAAGTTGGATTGGATTACAAGGGGTTTTGATTTGTCGAGTATTATAGATTTTCCCAAGTTTAAAAAAAAAATTAAGTTCGTTGATGGCTGAAACTGAAGTTGAATTGATTATTATATTTTATTGTTTTATTATTTATCAATATAATCAACTAAAACCAAAACAATACGTCATTCATTAATATTTGAACCACTTTAAGTAATCCAACAAAAAAAAAAAAAATTGAACCACTTTCAATAGTTATCAATATTTTCTTTTTTTTCATTCCTTCTTTCTTTTTTTTTTCTTCGAAATGTTGAGTCATAATTGTTATTTTAAACTCAACAAGAAATCCAACTCATATAGTTATATGGGATGGGTCCAATGCATTGAATACGTTTAGATTTAGGGATGGATTTGCCAGTCTAATCGTCCCATTCCCATCCCACCCAGGAAACTTCCACCTGGCTACATGGTTAAGATCTTAATAAGATGACACGTGTCCCTCTCGTTGCCCTTTGCTCCTAGGGCAGATTTTAGCTTGAGGGCCCACTCGGCCATTTCCACGACTAAACGAGCATTTTAAAAAATTTTAGTACATTTATTTCGATAGTTTTGACTTTTGAGGGTCTGTCTTCCAATCCTAGAAGACATTATGTACTTTAGGCTGATGATTTGGGCTGTGCCCCACCCGGGGGGGCTGGAATTCAGAATTGTTGGGCATTTAGAAGAAAACTTCGGACAAGATTTGATAGGGTCTCATCAACTTAAAAGGATGAAATTTAATGCATTGCTATTTGTCTAATGGGAGGTAGATAAATATTCCTGTTTTATCTGATTTACAGTCCCTTTTTATTCTTTTGGATTCTTTCTTAAAGCTCTGTTTTGTTTGCAATGCAACTTTGAACCAGATACAGACTTTGCATTCGGTTTAGTTTTGCATCTATTTGTTTGCGATTATGGTCTCTACTCTTATCTGATGCAAAATATGTATTATTTTTTGTTTAATATGATGAAAAAAATAATATGAGGGAAATGATCAATTTTTCTAAAACATGTTTTATTTTATTTTTATATTTTATCTATTTTTTATATTTTTGTTATTTGATTTATGACATCGCATGTTGACCTCTTCGGATTGGACCTGACGTGCCCCTCAGAGGTTTTAAATATGAGAAGAATGACCAATCAGCCCAGATCAGAATTTTATAGTCCCAAAGTACAAAGGAAATGCATCCTGACCGTGAATTGACACCAAATTCATGGGGGCTGGAATTCAGAATTCTGCATCGGGTGTATCCATACTTCTCCGTTAAATATTTCTATATATTATGTTTATTTATTAAACACTTTTATATGTTGTCTTGCTTTTTACATGCCCAAACTAGTGTTTTCAATCCACATTAAAATCCATCATTTTGGACCGATTAAACCTATCACATGACCATATTTTGGGAACTGGCCATTTCACTCCTAAATCATTAGCTTGAATGGCTCTGTTTGGAAGGAGTACAAATGCAAGCAAATATGTACAGCGTAAATACATACAAAATATAAGGTTTTGCACTCTACATATTTGCATTTATTCTCCTTCCAAACTCAACCTAAAGAATTACTGACTCAATCAACATGCTAATTGTGAACATAGGATTATCAATGTGTTGGGTCTGATCCAATGAATCCAAATTGATTGGGCCGGTTTTGGTTCCAAGATCTGGTATTGATAGGTCAGTTTAAGTTCCTGATATGTTGTCCCAATTTTTATCGATTTGGAATGGGTTCTATCTAGTTCAGAACCAATTCAGTAACCAGATCCATCAGGTCAGACTCCGGTTGTTCTAAGAACCAATTGGTTTGGTTTTGGGTCTAAAATTAGACCCAAGTTGGTTTTATTTCCTTAATTTTTGTTGTCGGGTCGGTTCTGGTTCCAGAGAAGCCTGACCGTTGATAGCGCTATGTGAACATAGCTTTTTTTTTTTGTATTTTTAATAATAATTTCAAAGGCATGACTCTTTTTTTGTGTGTAACTAGATAATGACCCCGTACTAAGTATGGGGCTAGTATATTTTGATAATTTTTATTTTGTTTATGCAAAAAATGTCTAACTTTTATTATTATTTCTTTATTTTTTAAAGATTATTTGTATTGTAATTTTTAGTTAATTAATTATAATTGTTATTATTAAGTATTTAATTAATGATTTTATTATCATAATAATTATTATAATTAAAATTTTTACTGAAATAATTTAAAGATTAATTAAAATGTAATATTTACTTAATTATTTAATTAAAGATTAATATTATTTTTAATTAGTAATGGTGATGATTCTTTTCTAATATTTTTATTAATAAACAATATTTAATTACTAAGTATTGTTGATACAATAGGTTTTCTAATTACACTAAATTCTGATAACTTACATAAATTTAATGCACAATCATTTTTTGAACCATAGGGCTCTTAATTAAAATTAAAAATCAAATTAATTTTTTACTGAAAGTAACCACTTTGACAGTTTTTTAAGAGTGGATGAACCCACTTCTGGAGTGTAGGAGTGTTCACGGGTTGGATTGGGTCGGTTTCATGGGATTTTCCCAACCGATCCCACCTAGTCGGGTTACCAGAGGTGAAAATCGAAACCGACCCACTGATAGGCCAAACCGACCTGATCGGTTTGAATCGGGTTGAATGGTATTAATTCATTTTTGGCTCAAGCTTTAGGTCTTGTTTTACTTTGATTTAGATTCTACAACTGATACCTAAGAAAATGATTTAGATTTTGCTATCAACTCATTTACAATTACACTAATGCTTTTCTACTAGTATAAATGAAATTACATTACTAATAAATTAAGCCGGTTTATGCTAGGCGTGATTCTTTTCAGCTCGATATGTTCCACAACTCATAACACACATACATACAATAAATTGCCAAAAACAAATTTATAAATATAAAAGTTGATGGACCACATGTTTTTAGAAAATCTATTAGGGATGAGAAAAAAAGAACCAAAAAGCCAAACCGACTGAAAAAACCAACCGAAACTGAATCAAAATTTTGGTTAACCAAATCGGTCAATTCAGTATTAAAAAAAAAAATGAAGGCACTGATTCGGTTTTGGTTAACCAAAATATAAAACCAGTGGTTAACTGAACCGACCGGTATACATATATTTATATTATATATATATATATATATGCATTTTTATATTTTCTATACATTATAAATTAATAAATATGCATTATATATAAATATTTATAATAAATATTGTAAATAATAAAAACTGAAAACCGACGATTAACTGAACCGGTCAACCAGTTAACTGCTCGGCTTCAGTTTGGTTTCGGTTACCAATAACCCCAGTTCGGTTTCAAAAATTAGCCAACGATTCGATTAACCGAACCATGAACATCCCTAAATTCTATGATGTTGGAAATACATGATATCAAAAAGGTTTTGACCAATCACAATCCCCTTTAAATTTTAATAAAAACCCATATGATTAGTTACCACTTTTATGATACCAATTGGTTGATTGTACGTTTTTTTTTTTTTTTTTTTTTGTATCATGTCTTTTTTGGCATCATAGTCAGACCCTTTTTTCTTACCATTTTTCATAAAGAATCCAACAAACTTGTCATTTAAATGATGACCTAAAGTAAAAGGCCAAGTTTATAGGATGAAAAAAATAGATCTATTTATCTACAAATGAATTACATTTGTTTGATACACTATTGTTAATGTGAATGTTGAGAAAATAATATAGATGGGAGATAAAATAAAATAAAATTATATTGGATTAATGCTTCATAAAAAAATTATTTATATATAGATACACACAAATATTAATAAATGTGCAGATGCATTACGTGTGGAGGATGACAACGACCATGACAATGATGATAATAAGAATACTTTTAATTTTCTTATCAAAACCCATGATCGTTGATGCATGGTATATTAGTGGATTTATTGCTTTCAGGCCCAAATAAATGGCTCTAAATCTTCTTACTTTTGATTTATCAATGGTTTTCAACTTGAAATTGAATTGGATAATTAAATTGATTGATTTGTCAATGGATAAATTTCTAAGTGTGTTTAAACTCAAACCACTCTATTGCAAAAGATTATTGACTTTTGTTAATTATGTTGTTAAAAATATTGACCTGTTTGACCGAGTCAATGGACAAATTAATTTGTCTTTTATTTTGTGCTTTAGACATTTTCCATCATTAATAACATAATTCTCAATTTTCACACATAGTTTGAATTGTTTGACTAGGAGGGAGATGTGGTTACAGTTTAATTATTTTGAGAACAATGGTTTTTAGTGGTTTTTATGCCATGATCAAATCAACTAGTCAAAGTGGTTGACCTATAACCTTATCCATTTGTCACCAAACTACTTTCTTATAAAAACAAAAATAACTCGGTCAATAACCTGGTGATCCAGCTAATTGAACCATTTAAGCTGATTAGACGTTAACTTTCATTTTTTTTGTTTTTGTATTCCTTCTTCATCATTAACAACAATATTGTTTCTTGATACTTATATCCTATTATCAACCATAGTTTATATAATAACCCAAGCTAGTAAAAATGTCTAAAAATAGCAAAAATAACACTTCTAAGAACCAATAGTTTCATAAGCTTCTAAACCATTATAAATTGGGGTGAGCATTATTCGGTTTAAAACCAAACAAATCGAATCAAAATTTTCAGTTTTTGTTTTTGTGGTTTAGTTTTTTCTTCAACCTTTGGTTATTTCGGTTCGATTATTTTTGGTTTTGTAAAATTTTGGTTTTAATTTTGGCTTTCAGATTTAGAAATTCGGTTATAATATGCACAAAATATATTATATTATGTATTAAATATATAATTTATTATATACACTGTATAATATATATTAAAATACATAGTATTGAAATTCAATTTTAACTGAAAACCGAACCAAAAAATTCAGGTTCCGTTATTTCAGTTTTTCAATATTTCGGTTTCAGTTCGGTTATTCATTTAAAATTTTGGTTTTAAAAATTTCAGTTTATTTAATTTGGTTTTTAACCGAATAAACCGTTTGCTCACCCCTAACCGTAAGAAATCGATGTTTTCATCCCACGGTCAATTGGCTCACTTGACTAGTCAACCCACCATCTAGCTGGAGACTTATGACTCACTTCACCCCCAAATTCCTTAGTACCAAAAAACCATTTACCCAATTGATGAGCTAGTGATCTGGCCAAGGAATGGCAATGGGGCGGGGATCATATTCCCTGCCCCCACCCCCGATTCTGAAATTAACCCCATCCCCGTCCTCGATCCCCGCTAGGGATAAAATTTGTCCCCCATCTCCGATCTCTGACGAGGATGGGTTCCCCATAGGGAACCTAAATCCCAATTTTTTTTAATTAATAGTTTTTTTTGAAAAATAAATTTACTTAAAATAAATAAAAAATTTAAATTATAAATAATGTTTTAAATATGTTTTGATATATATATATATATATATATATATAGGGTTGGGGTGGGACGGGGACCTCAATCCCCATCCCTGATCTTGACCCCGATCAGGGATTCCTATTAATCCTCGTCCTTGTCCCTGCCTTGCCAAAATGATTCCCATCCACGTCCCCATTGGGTTGGGGAAGTCGGGTCCTTGTCGGGGATGAGGAACATTGCCATCCCTAATCAGGCCAGTTGAACCGTTAAACCATTTAACTTGCCACCTAATCAAGGTCGGACATTTCTTTTTTCTATTCCTCTATAATTTTAATCGACAAATTTCACTTACCGCCCTTATTTTTATTTAACATCATAAATTTATAATATTACATACATCTTCAACTTTTTCTATTTTTTATATATTTATTTAATTTATGATGTCACATGTTAACCTATTTGACCAAGATGATTGAACAGCTGACCCACCACCTTGAAAGAAAATGGTTTCATTTATTTATAAGGTAGTTATGAAAACATTGGTAACTAAGAACCAAACTTAGTCTCTTGATGTTGGCATCAACATTGTCCATGCACAAAAAAAAAAAAAATGATTTGCATGTGCGGCTGTATGAACATGACTAGCAATGTGTTGTGGCCAACAGATTTTTAACTCATGTAATGATGATAGTCCGTCTCTCAAACGCAGGATTTGATCTCAATTAAGCCAATTGGCATAGTAATGTAGAAAGACCAGATAAGATAGCATAACATACTTGCCATCACATGTCTCAACCACAAACCGTCCTCTGTTGAACTTTGTTGAAAAACTATAATACTAGTTGGGCCCCGTGTGATGCATAAGCATTGTTAAGAAAAAGATGAAGTAAAAGTAACCATACAACATTCCAAATGTATCATATCATATCTTTAGTTCATTGATCTATACAAATAGTTTGATAATTTTAATGTTTTTAGATGAAAATGAATGATGCCTTAAGTCTCTAATCATCTTTTTTTTTACAAAAAAATAAATGTTTTAATCAAATGAAACTCTCTATATGCAAATTTTGCTTATCAAGAGTATGAGAACCATGATTTTGTCTAACTGATTTAATGGCAAATAAGTTGTAATGAGAGCAATAATTTTCCTGTGCTGTATTCATTAATTATTAGATTCACTTAAATTACAAAAAAATATGAAAATTGATTTACCTAAATTACCAAAATTAGTTTCCCAAATAACCAAAATTACAATAATTAAATTACTAAAGACTACTAAAATTTGTGTATCAAAAATTAAAATTTGTAGGAAAGTTAATATGCACAATTACAAAAGTTTATATAACAAAATGAATCACACATTTAATTTTCTATATAACAAAATTAATTACCAAAGTTACTTTACTTTCGTAAAATAACAATTCACCGAAATTAATAAATTAAAAGATTTCCAAAATTTCCAAAATTATTCATTCATAAGTTAGAAAAAAATTATGTTTGGTTAATTATTAATTTACCAAAATAAATAAAATTAATTTTTGGGAATATACAAAATTAACAAAATTTCCAAAACTAATTTACCTAAATTACCATAATTAATTTCCCAAATAACCAAAATTACAATAATTAAACAACCATAAATTACTAACATTACCGAAATTTATTCACCAAAAATTAAAATTTTTAGGAAAATTAATAAATGAAATTACCAAAATTAATATAAAAAAGGATAAAAAAATTAAATTTCCACATAACAAAATCAATAACCAAAATTCAAGTAGAAAAATTACCAATATTAGCAAAATTACTTCACTTTCAAAATTAAATAATCCATCAAAGTTTAAAAAATTACCAAAATTAATAAATTAATAATTTCTTAAAATCACTAAAATTATTCGTTCATAAATTAGAAAAATAATAAAATTTGGTTAATTTTTAACTTTCCAAAATAAATAAAAATTAATTTACTGGGGACATACCAAAATTTTACAAAATTGACAAAATTATTTTATCAAAACCACCAATACTAATTTATCAAAAATTATTATGAAATTTACCAAAAATAATTTACACAAATTAGTAATTTGATAATTACAGAAATTAATTAGTAATTTTTGGTAAATTATTAATTTACCAAGATTATGCAAAATGAAGTCACTGAGATTAATTTTCGCTATTTTCCTAAATGTTATTAGTTTACCAAAGTTACCAAAATAAATGGCATTATCTTGGTTGAAGCTCGCAGCGTGTTGGGATGGTTAAGTGTTATTTAATTATCTTCCTTAAGAGATATGATGGGGAAGGCTTCTTGAAAGGGTATAGGATTTTAGGAGAAAAACCTGGGATATAGTTTTCTAATTAATATGAGAGAGAAGATAGTGAGAGAAATTCTGAGTGCAAATTGGCTTTAAACTGTTTAAAATATTGGAACAAGACTGCTATTGGTTGATTCCCCAATTAGGTGGCTTTAAAATATAAGAATATACAAAAAAAATAGAAAATTAGAATATAAATTCTAGAGAAATTTTTGAAATAGAGTAAAGTGACACGTGGAATGCTCTACTTCATATATCCCAACTTTGTAACTAACTCAATTATTTGTGGCTAACATCCATCGTTGGTCTTCAAGATGACATAAATATTCTCCCCAAGAATTTCAATTTCTTTTTCATGGTTCAATTTTCACTCAACCATCCGTTGAAGTTGAAGGCAGACGCCAAGAAAATTGGCCCATTATCTTATACTAAGTGAGTCGGATAAGGGATTCCTATTTTTTAGGTTATCTGCTCTTTGGTGGAGCCACCGCCCTCAAAATTACTGGGCCCACAATATTAATAGAATATGGTCAACAATCTTGGTATGCACGTGTCATTCATCGCATCAAGATAGCCGGCCCGTCATTTATTACTTATTAATTCATTTTATTTTAAGGGGCTGGGCGCCTAGTGGATTTTGGGCAAAAGGTTCGTTACCGATAAACTTGAGGTTTCCTTCCAAGTATGAAAATTCTTCTCAAACTGTTTCTCACAAAAAAAAAATCTTCTCAAACCCACACATCTCATACAGTAGTCAGTAGTTGATCTCTAACTTAGGCCACCGGCCTTTTTTTTCTTGTTTGGATGCTCTAAGCAAAACATGGATATTTTATTTATTTTTCTTTTATTATTAATGGAATGAGAACTGGTAAACAGTAGTAGTTTTAGACTAAAGAATCTAAGATCTTTTTTTTTTTTTTTTCTGTCTTTTTGGAGAGTTAGACAACACTAAGATCTGAATGGTGAGACAATAATGGCGTATAAACAAGCAGCTTCCAAATATTTTCTTAAAGAAATACACCTAACAACCGTGTCTCAGATCCGTCTTTTTCTTCAATAATTTCATTTCCTGAGTTCTATCATCAACACAGCCAACTGTGGTAGACTTTCATAGTCATATTTAATTCACACGATCGAGCATTTGCTATTTCCTGTATTCAACCCTTTCTGTGTTTTTCCTATTTAGAGTTAATTTAGTATCGGTGATTTGGTGGGGGCTGAGCTTTAACATTCAACTCAGATTTTATTTTTTCAGGTAACTGGGTTATCAATCCCATTAATATTGCTGAATATTTGCAATAATGTGTGAATACAGATACAGAAAACTTGGAGACCCAGAAAGGTTGGTGGATTTTTATCATGGACAGTGAACGAGAAGTGCATGCAAGCTTTTCTTTGCTTTGTTTATGGGTTTCCTAATAGAACTACAACCAGATCCTATTAAGCTTTTTGTTTTTTTTTTTTTGCTTTTCCTCTCTTTCTCCTCCCGGCAAGTAAACCATCTATTCCTTTTTTGATTTCTGAAAGTGAGAGGATTCCCGTTTCCCATATTACTACTCAAATCATGACATGCAACATGAAGCCATGCATTATTGAGAGAGAGATCTAGAGAGAGAGAGAGTACAGGTTGGATAATTTGATTGATATCAACAGCTTGTAGCTTTTACCAACTAATCGAATAATTAGTTTAGGATGAGTTGATAAGAGGTCAGTTGGTATTGGATCTGACCCATAACCCAATATTAGATCCTCACTCACTCCATGTTTGTTACATATACCCATGGTTTTCAAAATCGGATCAGAAAAACCGGGAATCGGTTCTGTTTTCCCTATAAATTGGATTTTCCTCAAAATTGTTGATTTTGATCAACGAACCGTTGAACCGAATAGTTAATCATTTGAACCGTTTGAATAATTCTAGCCATTTTTTATTTTTTATTATTATTTTTTTGTCAGAACGATCGAACCGTTCGACCCGATAACCGGACCCTTGACCAATTCAGTCTCCAGGTAGATTTTAAAAACCATGACGGGTGGATTATGCATGTATTGACTCTTTTTATTTTTTGGTAAATCATGTATTGACTCATTGAGTCACCAAGATTCTGAATTATTTATTGGAAAAGATACAAAGAATCAAATAATAAATTAACTTACTATTACAACATCCACTAATCAAATCTAGAAGGATTAGACTGAACCTAAAATATAAAATCAATGAACTGCTTCTGTTATTTAGTGACAAAAATTACAGATTAATTTATCCTCTTGTATCATTTAATTAAGCCCAAATGGTCTCCCTCATGATTTGTTTATCTCAAATGTTCTGCAAAAACAATTCATGGTTTCTAGAATAATCTCACATCTTAACCTCTGTCCACATTATTTTCGGATGATGACATATATATATATTTGTGTGTATTCTTGAGTTAGATGGATCATTCACCCTAATACTCAGAATAAAAAAAAGGGTACAAGCACATGGAGCAAATTAGCTAGACAGAATATATTAGTGTAGGCTCCATTTATTTGCAGAGTGTAGATTCTAATTTACTTTATTGTTTCAGGTTTTTGTTTGTTTGTAATGAGTAAAATTGGAAGTAGAATAATATGGTCCCCATTTGGTATGAAAAAGATGAAAGCAGAAAGAAGATTGTTAAAGAGGAGTAATATAAGGAAGTAGAATGACAGATTAAGTCGTCACTTTACAGAAGAGGAAATCAAAATAGGAAGAAGATGCAAAATTTGCACTGTCAAGTGCAAAATCTGCATCAGGTAAGATTGTAAATGATAGTTACAGCTTACAAACAAACTCATGCAAATCAAGGGGAGTAACGTGTCAATTGACCGGTTTTGGATTGGACCCTGTCCAGTCCAAAATCAAATTGGATGGATTGGATGGACCAATAAGACTGGATTGGATCAATTTGGTCCAATATATTTATTAGATTAGATTGGACCTGACCCGTCCTTAACAAAGTTATATTGGATTGGGTTGGATTAAGCCAATATCTGGTCCATTCATATAAGATAAGAATATACGTGTCAATGGATCATATTTGGGTTGAAAGTTAAAACCAATCTAAATCAAAATGAATTTGAACAGATTGGACGGTCCAAACATTGAATTGGACCAGTCCAAATTGGTCCAAAGCATTCATTGGATTGGATTGGACTTGGTCCATTTATAATGGACTCACATTGGACTGGGTCGGATTGGATCAAATCCAGTCAAATTGACACCCCAAAAGGAGGAGGGCTATTTTTGTTTTGTGTGGCCCAAACCTGGTCAGGATAGCACAAAAATGAAAATGCATATCTGAACTCGGTGCAAAATTTGCATCCAACTCAAACTTTTATTGCAAACAAACAGAGCTCTAAGGCAAATTGTGAAAGATATTTGTAAATCAAGTGGCTAAGTTCTTGCTTGGGGTGCTTATTTTTAAGCACTTATTTTAGGCTAGGAGTATACCAATAAGCACTTATATATGTAGGGGTGCGAATGGATCAGATCATGATCTGATCCAATTTGAGATCTGATCCTATTTGGTCGAATTCAGATTACCCTTGTCTGGATCTTCGAATTGGATAATAGAACTCAGTTAGAAATTGGATTAGATTCGGGTCACCCTTATTCGATTCGAGAAGATCCGATTGCTGTTTTCAAAACCGGACTGGAATGGAAAAATTGGGAACCGGTCACCGTTTTCCTCCAAAACCACTTTTTCTCTCAAAACCGTTGATTTTGGTCAACAAACCGCTGAACTGACTGGTTAACCGTTCGAACGGTTTTGACTGTTTTCCAATTTTTATTTTTATTTTTATTTTTTTGTTAGAACGAGTCGGGCATTCGAGTCGAACGGTCGGACTATTCGAACCGATAACCGGACCCCTGACCGGTTCGGTCACCGGTTCATTTTTAAAAACCATGGATCCGATTAGATATATTATATATTTATAAATATAAATATATATAATACATATATATGCTATTTTATATTTTATAAATTTGTTATATTAATTAATTTTTTTATAAAAAAAACATGTATATATAAGATGAAAATAATTAAAAAATACTTGTATTTTTTATTTTTACTTTTTAAAATTAGTATATTTTATTTTTCGTTTAATAATTTATTAATTTTTAAAGAAAACAAGTTGGATCAGATCAAATTAGAAGACCCGACTTACCAATAGAATGCAAATTCAAATGGAGTCCTATCAGATCCAATTGGATCCGACATGAAGAGTGTTAGATCAAATTCGAATATAGCTTGATTCAAAATCCTATCCAATCCGTTTGCATCCCTATATATATGTTTAGGAAATATGGCTGAATAATTACTTTTTCAAGAAATAAGCTCATTTTGAATAAAGTAAAAAATTTGCCCTTTCTTTGAAATGCGTTTTTTTTTTTTAAGTGCTTATTGAGCTTCTGGCCTGTCTTGGCCCGCCACATCCATTCGAAAGTAAGTGTTTTTCACCAAACACCTTAGGATAAACACTTATCCTATAATAAGCACTTATTTATTCAATAAACCCTCCCAAATGACTATTAAATTAGGCTTATCCTCACTGAGTCCCATCAAAAACATGGTCAATTGTGAACCAAATCGATGGAACCAATCAAGGTAAAATGGGAAGAATCGTCAATTGTACCAAAATGAACCAGTTTGGTGTATATTAGGAAAAAGGGATTCGGCAGTGGAAATTAAAACAAAAACAACCCCATCAACACCTACTTTTTTTCTCTCTCAGAATGGTCTCTACTGCTCGTGTTTGCTTTTGCTTCTGCACGTGATATGTATTAAAAGTCTCGAACTCAGACTGATTTCCTCATCGAACAATTAATATACATCGAAGTAAAAAAGCCAAACAACACCTACCGTGGGCAGGTACTTTGTAGTCAGCATTCAATTTCATTTCCTCTCCCCTAATTTGGTTCCGATTGCTAAATCACCTTCTATTTTTTTTTTCACCCATATCAAAATCGATTTTTTTACCTTTGAAATTTCTCTCCCTGTATCCAAACTCTGCTCAGCCATTAAACCCATCCTGCTAATTCTAGAATTCCAGTGAAGATCCATACAAGCATAGTTATTGTATAGATTTTGCAAACTAAAGGGGATACAGGTCAATAATGAGACCGGAAAACAGGGTTATTCAGGTCTCCAAATGGCTTCATCACACCAGGAGAACAGAGAGAGAGACCCTCTGACCCTGTTCCTTTGTTGATTGTTTTATGATATTTTTCTCACTTTGATTGGTACAGTGAGGTGAGGGCCGGTGTGAAACTGTTAACCCGTGACTAGTATTTTAATACTCGAGTCTGTTCGTGCGTAGGTAAACAACATTCAATGTGAGACAATAAAAGTATAGAAGAGTTCAGAGACTAGAAACCGACCATATAGGACTGAGCATGGAATCTCTCGTATCAGAAAAAATAATAAACTAATGTATTATGAAGCTTATGAGCACTTTTGTTAACTGAACTACTGTTTTAATGACTTTTTATTACGATTAATACTTTCACCATTGTTATTCAATTACCAAAAGAAAGGAGAACAAAAAGAGCTGAACAAACAGAAAATATAAAAGAAAAAAAAAAAAAAACTAATTGGATGAAGCTCCGCGTCAGAAATGGGGTCAGGCAGAAAAGCGGGGTCCCTCTGTCCTTTTCAGGCCCCTCGGTTCCATTTGTATAAAGCCAGCCCAAGGCTTCTCGATTTGCAAGCCAATTCGGCATTAGAATTCTGCATTACTTGTCTCTGTCTCTCTTCTTAGACGTAATTTTTTTTCGTTTTCTTTCTTCTCAAAAGAAGAAAGTGGTGTAAAAGAAGAGAAGAAAAACAGAACAGCTGTTCTTCACTCTTGTTTTATTTTCTTTTCCCGCGGTTCTTCTCCCTCTCTTTCTAACATAAGAAAGAAAAAGAACAAAGTGGAAAGGAAGAATAACGAAAATCCCTTGCTTTGAGAAGCAGACGCCATGGGATCCAGACTTGTAACGTGGAACGTGTTGGGAACCAGCACGTTGTTGTTTCTCTTCCTGTTTTCATGGTTTTCGTCTGTTACAGCTTCTGTAATTTACGACCAGAAAGCCATAGTCATCAATGGGAAGAGGAGGATCCTTATTTCGGGATCTATTCACTACCCACGAAGCACTCCTGAGGTATTAACGCAAATGTGGCTAATGGGTGTCTGTGCGCGTGTGTTTTTGCTGCAGCTTCGTCCCGCTTTATAGTTGTAGCTATCCAGTTTAATGGGTAGCTCTGTATTTTTTTTTTCAACTTTTCTCTTTTATTGATTTTTGGGTTGTTTTTAATGATTTTATTTGGTTGCATTTTTCTTTTGGGCTGGTTGCAGATGTGGCCGGATCTTATTCAGAAGGCCAAAGATGGAGGTTTGGATGTTATTCAAACCTACGTTTTCTGGAATGGCCATGAACCTTCCCCAGGCAAAGTAATGTCAATGCTTCAATCTTTATTTGAATTTTTTTTCATTATGTATGAATTATTTTTTGTATAGAAACATTAATATTATTTATTTTTCTTCAAATTTGTTTGTAGTATTATTTTGAGGGAAGGTACGATTTGGTTCGATTTATCAAGCTGGTTCAGCAGGCAGGCCTTTATGTTCATCTCCGAATCGGCCCCTATGTTTGCGCCGAATGGAATTTCGGGTAATAAGAAAAGTATTAAAATGACAAAATAGCGAAAAAAATACTCTGTTTTAGTTTCCCACTCTAACGTCTTTTGTAAAAATGCAAGTGGTCTCTGAAATGTTAAGCAGTCTATTTTGTTTTTCATTTCAGGGGTTTCCCTGTTTGGATGAAATACGTTCCGGGTATCAGTTTCAGAACAGACAACCAGCCTTTCAAGGTTGGATACTTGGGTTCTTTCCTTGCACCTTCCAATTTCCCTGTCAAATTCTTTTCTTTTTTCCGGAGTTCCTTTATACGATTATATTGATTGATTCTCCTTTGGTTTTGACTTCTTGACGACTACAATTGATTACAATAAAGGCGGCAATGCAAGGTTTTACGAAAAAGATCGTAGACATGATGAAAGCAGAAGGATTATTTCAGTCTCAGGGTGGTCCGATAATTCTGTCACAGGTAAACCAATAGATAACTGAAGTAACCCATTATGACCACCTCCATTGTTTCCAGAACTGAACTTATTTCCGTGTAGAATCTTAAATGAACGGAAAATAAAAAATTTTAAATCGCAACTCACTGAAAAAGAATGTTTAAGTGTATCAGAACTGATGAGTGATCCTCACCGAATTCCCCTCGCAGATAGAGAATGAATATGGACCAGTTGAGTGGGAAATTGGTGCTCCTGGACGAGCTTATACTAAATGGGCAGCACAAATGGCCGTTGGTCTTGGCACTGGAGTTCCATGGGTCATGTGCAAGCAAGATGATGCTCCTGATCCAGTCGTAAGCGCTTCTGCATTTCTTTTTTTTTTTTTCCTTTCTTTTATTTTTTAACTCTTCCTTTTTTACCTTCTTGTCATTTTCCTAAAATCGTTCTTGGGCTCTTCTCATGTAACATGCTCTTCCTTTCTTAGTGGAGTTCTACTTGAGTGGACATGAATCAACATGAGAAGAATTTTGTTTTCGTTGGCACATACCTCAGATAGTTAGTCTGTGTTCTCTGAGTCTATCTGTTATACTTTGTTTGCTCTTAATTTCCTGTGGAACGGCTTTGTATGTTCTTAATTTCTTTTGTTGACACTCCCAGATGAAAAGGAAAAAGAAGAATATATTTGATCAGATTGTTTAAGTAATCTATTTCTCCTTCATTCCGGCTGAATTTGTCAACTATTGAATTTCATATGTATGTGTGATATTTGAGAGGTTGTCTTATTATTATTGTCTTGAGCAACCAAAACTTTTAGGAGTGTCATGTATATGATCCCTTCTGCTTCCTTTAATTTTTTTGCCCATCCTGCAACAGATAAACGCCTGCAATGGTTTCTACTGTGATTGGTTCACTCCTAACAAAGCCTATAAACCAAAAATGTGGACGGAAGCCTGGACTGGCTGGTAAATTGTGTCTACTTGTTACTCCGAAATCAATACTGCATGCTATTTTTCTGTTTCTTTGAACATCGATTTAAGAGTGTAGACCTCATTTTATATTATAAAATGCATTTTAGCTTAACTATCTCTATGTTTCAACCCCTAGGTACACAGAGTTTGGTGGTCCAGTTCCTCATCGACCAGTTGAAGATTTAGCATTTTCAGTTGCCAAGTTTATACAGAAAGGTGGATCATTTGTCAATTATTACATGGTATGTTCTAGTGTTTGTTATTTATATGAGACTGGATGTAGTCCCAATAAGGGTCCCAACAGCTATTTCAGCTACACATTGGGAACATCTTGCCGTGGAAGACAAGGGAGATGTTCCCAATGCACGATTGCAAAGGCTGTTGGGACCTTATCTGAATTTTGTTTATACCAAGTAGTTCATATCAAACTGGTACATGGCAATTCCAGAATCAATTCAACTGAAGCTGTTTCTGTTTTAATTTTGTGCTCCAGTACCATGGAGGAACAAATTTTGGCCGGACAGCTGGTGGTCCCTTCATATCCACTAGCTATGACTATGATGCTCCACTTGATGAATATGGTACGTTCTTAAGATTTGCAGTGTTAGAAGTGGTGTACATTCTTGAACCCAATAGCCATGCACCAAGTACAAGAGTAATGGCCATTTCTCTGGCACATGGTTACCTAATTTGTGATTTGCAAATCAGTTCACATTAATTCAGCCAATAAAAAAAGAGCCCAGCATATATCAGACAACCCACTATCTTAAAGAAATATGTGACCAAAATTTTGGTATTTTAAAGAAACCTACTAATTTGACAATTTACAGAAAAAAGTACTCCTATTAGATATGTTGTTAAGGAAAACAACATAACCTTGGAAAAATAGGAATTAAAAAGCTTCCTTTGCTTTTATACCATCAACTTGTCTCAGACATGCAAAACAAAACTTTCTGTTTCATTCAAAAACTTTTTTTTTCTACTTATAATTTGTCTACCATGTTCATGTAATGAGATACACCATACTTGTGATACCAAAAAACAAATTATACTGTGAATGACACCTTACCAATAACTCTGCACTGCAATCAAGGAATAAAAATAGAATCCACCACTAGTGAACCTGGTTTACTGAAGGGTTGTGAAATACAAATTTTGAATGCAAAATAATCAGGTAACTATGCTCTGGCATGTGTAAAGAGCAGGGAGATAACTATTGGGAGATAAAACTAAAAACCTTTTGGTGGCACAACCAGATTATGAGAACATTGTCTCTGTTGATATTTTCATATGGATTATTATATTCCATCTGTCTGGAGAATGATAAATAAGATGGTTACGTTATTCCTAGTTGATGCAACTTTTCGTGTAGCAGATTCACATAGTATGGTGGGTCCCCCTCTATTACTTATTAGTTATTAGCTGCTTCACATGTAGGATTGGCTACTATAGACTGTTTGGAATGGTCTATAGTAATCTCATACTTTGACTATTCCAGCAATTTTCCTGCCTTCTGTATATAATTTCTTACAGCTCCAGAGAACTTGCCCGCCTTCATCTTGAACTTTAAATTTGCATATTTTAACAGGAACATATTCTCTCTAAAGCGTTAATCCAACTCATTAGCAGAGTTCATTTATTAGCCAACTCCAATTAATCTTTGGAAATAGTAATATATTCCAGGTCAGTCTTACCAGATCCTCCATTTTACTTGTAGGACTACTCAGGGAACCTAAATATGGTCATTTGAGAGACCTACATAAAGCAATCAAGTTGTGCGAACCAGCTTTGGTTTCTACAGATCCCACTGTGATATCACTGGGAAATAATCAAGAGGTAAGTTTACTTCTGCTCTATAAAGTTCTTTTACATACCATCTCTTTTGGCCTTTTTCTCAATTTGCAGCATCTGCATTGATCTTGGAATTAATACCTTTTAACCAACCTCAAGCCTCAAATAAAAACTGCCTGCTTTATATCCAGGCTCATGTCTTCAAGTCAAGATCAGGAGCTTGTGCTGCATTCCTTGCAAACTATGATTCAAGGTCTTATGCAACAGTGGCTTTTGGGAATATGCACTACAACTTGCCTCCATGGTCAATTAGCATCCTTCCTGACTGCAAAAATACAGTTTTCAATACTGCAAGGGTGAGGAAAAAACTCTTACTAAGCTGATACTCATGTATTTATTTCAAGTAGCATCTGTAAGAGTGTCTGATGTTTACCTAAACCTTTGTCTCTGAACTTTGAGTTTTTACAAGATAATGAACTTTAATTTCTTTTTGCAAGAACACAGTGTAATTTTTAAAATCTGGAACAAAAACTTCAAAAGAAATATGTGGTGATGTTCTTTGTGAGACATTGCTATGCATAGTGTAATGATGATATCAAAAACCTTCAACATCTATTTTCTTTTTCTTTTTCCATTGTCTTGATATATTTCCCCAAGTAATACTGAATAACATTTAAAAAGCTTCTTAAAACCTCCTATGGATTTTCTTTATTGAAAAATTCCTAATAAGAAGGCTTTTGACATTGGATTCAATCTCTGTATAGGTTGGTGCTCAAGGCTCACAGATGAAAATGACTCCCGTTTATAGAGGGTTCTCTTGGCAGTCATACAATGAAGAGACTGCCTCTTACGATGACAACTCATTTACAACAGTTGGATTGCTGGAGCAGATAAACGTCACAAGAGATGCCTCAGATTATTTGTGGTACATGACAGAGTGAGTACTCAATCTATCATGGCACTACCTTCTTTAAGACATTGTCAAAACAAAATTAGATATGCCATCAAAAGTCACCTCCATCATCATCCTACTATTATTTCCATTAGTGTAGAAATAATAATAGAAAAGGACACGGGTCAAAGTAGCAATAAATGATTCAAGTGCTCAAATTTAATAATGTACATGACATTAAACAGCAGGGATTGGTGAAAAAGGATTCTTGTAGTTGACTCCATATAGTTGGGATAATGCTTAGATGATGTTGATGATGATCATCAATTATATTATTATTGTCATGGTTCAAAGTATCAACAGGGTCCTATCACATCATGTTCTAACATTTTAGAACATTCAAATCCCCAACCCCCATTATATGCTGTTTCAGTGACCCCAAGATACAATATGATACACCTGATACAGGGCATTGATACTTTGAACCTTGATTATTGTGATTATTATTAGTATTGTTGTTATTAGTATCTTTTTTATCATTGTTATGATGATGATGGTGATGATATTCCTGCCTAGTTCCTAATCGTTTATTCATATTATTCCTTCTGTGCAGTGTTAAGATTGATCCCAATGAAGCATTTTTGAGGAATGGACAGTATCCTGTCCTCACTGTTTTATCGGCAGGCCATGCTCTGCATGTTTTCATCAATGGTCAGTTATCAGGTAGGCATGCAGTTGTGACATTTGATGGAAGTATGCAAACTACTTTGCCATATTCTTTGTAGTTCATCCAATTCCTTTTTTTTCTTCCTTCTATCTTGTTTTTAACAATTAGCCATTGCCTCTGTCAGGAACTGTGTATGGAAGTTTAGAGAATCCAAAATTGACATTCAGTGACAAAGTGAAGTTGATTGCTGGCATTAACAAAATCTCTCTGTTAAGCATAGCTGTTGGCCTCCCGGTTTGTTCTTGCACATTCTGTATATGTTCTTGCAACTCTGTGAATTCAAGCAAATTTGACTAATCTAAAATATCTGTTGCATGTCATTGAGTTCAGAATGTTGGCCCACATTTTGAGACTTGGAATGCTGGAGTACTTGGTCCAGTAACCTTGAAGGGCCTTAATGAGGGGCAAAGAGACTTGTCATGGCAGAAATGGTCTTACAAGGTTTGTTTTCCAATAATCTCCGCTGTATACATCCTCTTGCAACCATGCTATAGAGAGAATAATTCCTTTGGATGCTCCTATGCAGATTGGTTTAAAGGGTGAAACTATGGGCATCCATTCACTAAGTGGAAGTTCTTCTGTTGAGTGGGAGGTGCCTTCAGTGGCTCAAAAGCAGCCTATGACATGGTATAAGGTGAGGAGGACTGAGCCTCAATTAAGGACTCTAATAGCACTCTTCTGATATAATCCCAACTCAACCAGCCTTAATTCCAACTATTTGGAGTTAGCAACACAAATCCTATTCCTCCATTATACTCTATTAAGAGCCATGATTTCCATCAAATTGCAAGTTCTTAGATTATATTTTGCCACTTTAGATCATGTTTTGTTTGGTCTTTCTCCAACTCTTTTACAACCTTCTACCTTCTCCATTTTTTTTTTCTTTTCTTTTTGGAGTAAGACACCAAGTCACTCCTTGCTGGTGCAATCAATAGTTGTCTATGCACCAGGTGACTGATATTCTAGTTTATAACATGAAGTTTAATGGCTGGCTTTCATTCACTAAGGCATCCTTTATTTTGGTAATGTGTCCAGACTACATTCAATGCACCAGGTGGGAATGAGCCATTGGCTTTAGATATGGGGAGTATGGGCAAAGGTCAAATATGGATAAATGGTGAAAGCATTGGTCGCTACTGGCCTGCATATAAAGCTTATGGTTCTTGTGGTGGCTGTAATTATGCTGGAACATATGATGAGAAAAAATGCCGAACTAATTGCGGAGAAGCATCCCAAAGATGGTAGGACAACATTCTAAAAAAGTATAATCTGCATCTTACAACATTAATTCATGACCAACTTATAAGAAACTGCTAATTTCAGGTATCATGTCCCACGCTCATGGTTGAGGCCAACTGGGAACCAGTTGGTTATTTTTGAAGAATGGGGTGGTTATCCAAATTGGATTTCTTTGGACAAAAGAACTGTACAAAGTGTCTGTGCTGATATTTATGAATGGCAGCCGACACTGACAAATTGGGAGTTGCAATCCTCTGGAAAAGTCCAAAGACCTCTAAGGCCGAAAGCCCATCTTTGGTGCTCACCTGGAACAAAAATTTCATCAATAAAGTTCGCTAGCTTTGGGACACCACAAGGAGTATGCGGAAGCTTTCAGGAAGGAAGCTGTCATGCTCACAAATCATATGATGCTTTTCAAAGGGTAAAATGATTAAAATCCCATATCCATCTTACAGTATCTTTTTGACTATTAGCAAATCGGTGAGTCCCCTAATGCCTCAGCTCAGTTAAAGCCCTTCTGGCCTACTTAGTTGGAAAGATCAGGTTATTAAGCAATACTGATGGTTATTTTGTGGATAAAATTCAGTTACAAACTCACCAAGTGGAGTTTTCAAGATTTTGTAACCAATCTATTACTGGGGACAAGTATCCAACCTTTGGGGACATTATGGTTTGAACAGATATTTGAACAGCTGTTGCCAATGTTCAGCTGATCTGTTTGCCCAAGTCTGGTTCACATTTTGTTGCATATCATTGTTTCTTTTTTCTTCTAATGTTTTTCAGAAAATTTAACACAGGAGGATCTCTTGCAGAACTGCATTGGGCAGCAAACGTGCTCGGTAACTGTTGCTCCTGAAGTTTTTGGTGGGGATCCATGCCCAAGTACCATGAAGAAACTCTCGGTTGAGGCCATCTGCAGTTGAGAGGTAGCAATATGTAAAGTCGATCAAATAAAGCACTTATATTTATTACTCCTTGGCATATACATATAAATACCGGTTCTTCAGGCATTCTAACTTCAAGTGTACACACACCTTGAATGTCTCGAGGGTCATTGGCTTCAATTTTGGCACGGGGTGAAGTTGTTTAAGTATACAACACACCATTTGCCCAAAGTCCATATAGATGTGAAGGTGGACGGAAAAAGCTTCATGTACATAAATTACATCTTTTATGTCAAACAGAGTCCTATATGTAATGCAAAGGTTAAAGGGGCCCTAGTAGAGCACATTGAGATGAGAAATGTTGAGTCCATGTGTAAATGTTTTAGCCCTTAGGTAATACTTAAGTAAGCTGTTCGCTTGCAGGGACTTGGATCATCTTTTGTTCTTAACTTCCCTTGTAGGGGAGCAATTTTTTATTGTTTCCTTGCTTGCCCAGGATTGAATTATTACAGTAATAAAGTGAAGTTCATCGTGAATTGAATTGTTAGTCTTTACCGCATATTCTCTCCTCCTTTGGATGGTGATTATGGCAACCTATTATTTCCAATCTTCAGATTTTTATGTTGCTTATAACTTGTATTATGACAATGATGTTCGCACTTGCATTTCAAATTGTCCATAGCTCGGGGATTCCTGCAACATGTTTTCAAGCTTAGATCCATCTTATATAATGGATGAAATTGACAGTAAATGATTGAGGCTACAATTTACAGACTGAGATATGAGATTCTTAAATACCCAAAAAAAAAAGATATGAGATTCTGAGTATGAGTACTTAATCAGGATTATCTCAAGAATTAAGAAAATCAGGATTACATGGATAAATTGGTCTAATTTAAATCACATAAAATCTGTCATTTAGATTAACAATTTTTAGTTTCTTGGTGTTCTTGTCCACAGCCTCTATATAAGCATGCTTCTTTCTTTCTTTTTTTTCCAATGCAAATATGACCTCACATTTTCTTTTTGCTCTGTTTAATTGCACAGATGAAGGAAAACAAATGTTTCCCTGAATCTTGCCATTTAATGATGTTTGGTTTCAATGGCAATGGAAAACAATTATCTTCAAACAGTGGGTACTAACTATATGGAATAGCATTCTTTCTAATTTTGCATAGATCATTTTCTGAACAAAGAATTGCATTCTCCTTCATCATTTTCTAAGGAAACCATTCATTTTACTTCATTTTACACATAATCAAATATTAGCCTAAATAAATAAGTGAAAAGAGAGCTTTTTTTGCCATGTAATATGGTATTATGAAGCCAGAACTTGCCATATGAATGATGATGAGGGTTGCTACCTACCACCACCTGAGCTGAGCTGTGTGTTATTTAGTGCGTTTACTGTCTCAGGTTAACTAGTGTGAGAACAAGGATTTCAGACCAAGTGGTCACTTTGTGGGGTGTAAAAGAAACCAAAAGTTAGGTCTGTATCTACCCCTACACTTCCCAAAACCCAGATATTTGGAAGCCTGAAACCAACATTGGGTAATGCCTTTCGGTCAGTATAAAGTGTATGTCCAAAAAGAGGAACCCGCTATGCAAAATGAAAGGATAAAATGATAAAGAAAGGAGAAAGCACCCGTTACAGCTGAGTGATGCAGAAGCTCGCCTCCTTATACGACTGAAGGACCCACCACCACCAGAGAAATCCAAAGAAATTCTTATTAACAAAGAATTTTGTTGAACGCCTGTGTTCTTTTGCCTTCTTTGCCTCGGTTACTGACTTGTTGCACAACTATTGCCAGTTCTATTCAAATATCTTGCTAGCATCTCTCCTTCAATATCATGGAATTCCTTGATCGAGAGCCTCACTGTCTGGCCTTTACTTTCTTTAGGGGTTATAACGTCCTTGTTTTACCTGAATTTGAGTTTTCTTGATATTTTTTTTTCGATAGCCAGCTCAGCTGTATCATTGCCCTATGACAATCTGAGCTCACTTCAGATTTTTGATGGTCCAAAATTGCCCCACAAGACCAACACTCGACCAGCAGATCTATATGGGATTCACTGGTGGGGCTGACTGCCCTTTGCCACACATAACATCATAGCGCCAACCAGAATCAGGGGAACGAATCAATGTGATCAGAAAACACTTCCCAGATAAGATGGACTTCAGAAAGCTTTTGTCGGGAGTAGGGGTGTCATCGGTCCGGTCAGAGCCAGTCTAATATGAGTCCATTATAAATGGACCAGTTCCAATCCAATATTGTTGATACGATATGCTCGTGTGTATTGTGTGTATTGTATAGTATATTTTGATCCCAAAATACCTGCAGGTGTTTTAGGGAACTTTTTTATGAATATATCTATATAAACATATAAATCAAATTATGAAAAAAAAAAAAAACTAAAAAGCACATGATACTGAGTACTGATACACCTTTTTGTGTATTGGTATTTATGAACCTTGTTTTGGACCATTTTGGATCCGTTCAATTCAATGTCTGACAATCTGTTCAAATTGGTTTTCATTTAGATTTGTTTCAATCCAACCATGGTCTATTGAAACCTCTATATTCTTATATTTTATCAATGGATTGGATATTGGTTCAATCTGACATAATCCAATATAAATCAATTATGGATAGACTATGTCCAATCCAATCCAATAAATATTTTGGGCCATTAAGTTTGGACCGCTCCAATTCAATATGTTTTATTGGTCTGCCCATTTTGTCTAACATTATTTTAATTTGAATGGGTCCAACCTAAAACTGGTCCATTGACTCCCCTATTTGGGGGTCATGAGTCATCTGGATAAAGGCTAAAAAGACTTATTGTTAGGGAAACGAGACATCTGAAAAAAGAGTAAACAAAGAATTTAGCCTTTCATTAGGGAGTTCAGATCTGTTGACCACAACGCTGGCCATGTTCACCCAACCATCAATTTGGATCAGGTACTAACACAGGATTCCAACAACTGCTCACAACGACATTGCAGCCGTGCATCAGAGACATATCCTTTGCCTTTTATTGCAAGATGTTCCCATTGCACAATTGCAATGGCGTTGTAATTGGCTGTTGGAACCATTTATTGGGGCTGGATTTGGACTCTGCAACCGCATATTGAGAATATTTATTGTAATTTATATCATCAATTAGTAGAGCGCAGGGACTGGAATGGAATTGTAACATTGATATTTGCTATATTAAAAAAGATAATGCTTTCTTAATAATAAACTTATAATTATAAGTATTCAAATCTTGAAATTCATATAAATACTTGAAAAAGATCATCATGTGCTCGTTTTTTAAATAGTCCTTTAGCAAAGCATCTCATATAAAAAAATACGATCATACAGTGATAGTTCTGAGTTCTATTTTATAGTTGTTCTTTGTTTCACATCGAGAATTCCCAGTTGACTCAAACAGTAGCATTGTTCGGCCCGAGAATGGTCCAAGCAACTGGTTCCATTTTACTCCAAACCCAGTCCCTAAACAAAAATCGTTGAATCAATCAATGACCCGTTGACCCAAGTGATTGAACCATCAGCCCGTTAACCCATTCAATGGTTTTTGTCCATTTTTTATTTTTTTAATATTTTTAATTTTTATTGTCAAAATGGGTCATCCGTTCAAACTGGATAGTCGAACCGTTGACCTGGAAACTGGTGGCTAGAATGGTTCGTTTCTAGGTCATTTTTTCTAGATGTCAATAATTAGACGAAATAATTTGGTAGTCATAGTCATGGGAAGGGTGGACATTGTAAGGTGGACACTGCAAGGGATTCCAAAACCTTGAAAGATAAATCCAAAATGGTCTTAAATATAGAAAAAAATTGGTAGTAAATCCATGAAATTGGAAAAGCAAGAGAAAAAAATTTGAAAAATCGAGTCCAAAGTTTTGCTTTGAAACGAAGCTAAACATACATACAATCAAAGAAAAAGGCAGAGCAGATCGTCTTGTAAGAAAAAAAAACCATTCGAGAAGAAAAAACAAAAGGGAAGAAAAAAAATGGTGATAAATCTTAGATCGTACACACTCGAATAAAGCCAACAATAGAAGAAACCATTGAATAGTGAAAATCCAAAATAATAAAAAACCATGGTTTTCAAATTGCCATTGACCCGAATAGATGGACATTTTGGCCCAAGAACCGTCCAGGCAACCAGTTCCGTTTTACCCCAATCTTGGTCCCTAGCAAAAAACCGTTGAATTGATCAATGGCCCATTGACCTGAGCGGTCAAACTGTCGACTCGTTGACCCGTTCAATGGTTTTAATCGTTATTTTATTTTATTTTTAACTATGAACCGTCTAGGTAATCGGTTCCGTTTTACCCCAATCCTGGTCCCTTACAAAAAGCTGTTGAATTGATCAATGGCCCATTGACCTAAGCGGTCAAACTGTCGACTCGTTGACCCGTTCAATGGTTTTAATCATTATTTTATTTTATTTTTAACTATGAACCATCTAGGTAATTGGTTCCTTTTTATCCCAATCCTGGTCCCTAGCCAAAAACTGTTGAATCGGTCAACGATCCATTGACCCGAGTGGTCGAACTGTCGAGCCATTAACCCGTTCAATTTTTTTGGCAGATTTTTTATTTTTTAATTTTTGTTGTCAAAGTGGATCGTTTGTTCAAATCAAACGGTCGAACCGTTGACCCAAAAACCAGTGGATAGAACGGTTCTATTTTCGGTTGTATTAGTCTCACGCTCGAATGATATAACACATATGATATTTGCTTAATGGACATCAGACATTCAATTTTTTTCTTGTAATTTTTGTTGTCATAATGGGCCATCCATTCAAACCAGACGATCAAATCGTTTTTTTTTAATTGAAAACCATATAGGCAATTGGTTCCGTTTTACCCCAATCCCGTTCCCTGACCAAAAAACCGTTGAATCGATCAACGACCTATTGACCCTAATGGTTGAACCGTCAACCCATTTACTTGTTCAATGATTTTTTACCATTTTTTATTTTTTTAATTTTTATTATTAGAATAGAACATCTGTTCAAACTAGACGGTTGAACCATCAACCCAAAAAACCGGTGGCTAAAACTGTTCTATTTACGAATTATATACCTCCCATACTCAATCTTTTCCCTATTGTTAGAATAAGAGGGATCATTCGTTCGAACCATCAACCCGAAATTGGTGGCATCTTACACTATAATTTGTTTGAGATTAATATTTTTCACGTGTGAATAATTTTAATAAAAATATATTTTTTTTTATTGCATGAGAGGCAAGTGTCTATCTCTCTCCTCTACCCGTTCGTACATGCAATAATTACTTTAATTGCATGAAAGACACGTTTCTCTATCCTCAAAAAAAAACCTTTTTCATTTCAGTCTCTCTTCGTATTCCCCCACTCCCCGCCCTCTCTTTCTTTTCCGAAAAATCATCCCGTCTACCTCCCTTCCTCTCCTCATCGGAGGAAAAGTCCTACATCAAACTCCCAACAGCGACTCCTTCTCCCTCTATCTTCTTCTTCCTCTCCTTCTCCTTATTCCCCATCGAATCGGCCGAAGTTGCCGAAGATCTATTGTTCATCTTCCTCACCTCTTTGACACAGCTGTGGCAGAGTGGCGATAGTCCTCCACCTCCGGCCAAATCTCTTCCTCTTCTCTCATTCTTCCTTCCTCTCCTCCTTACTCTTCTTCTTCTTCCCTCCCGGTTCTCGTTTCCTCGACCGCCGCTGCATAGCAATAAGGACGACGAGGCCTACGCCGAATGTTGTTGCAGCCACGATCCAAACGATCGCTCCGACGGTCTTCTTTGGTTGCTCCCGGAATATGGAATCATTGGTTACCATCCTATCCGAAGCGCGGTGTTTCTCCACAATTCCTCCACAGAGGCCCTTGTTTGCGGAGAACGACGACGGGTGAAGGTTCAGGAAGATCGTACCGAACGACGGGATGGGGCCAGTGAGGAGATTGAATGACACAATGAAACTCTCTAATGTACTGCAGTTGCCGAAGTTCGAAGGGATCGTACCAGTAAGGAAGTTATGGGAGAGATCGACGTCGGTGATCGATGGGACCGTCGAAAGCTCCCAGGGGATTATCCCGTTGAGAGAATTCTGTCTCTCATCGGAATGCTTCCATTAAGCGAGTTCCCCTCCATTTCCAGCTTATACAAGATTCGACATCTAATGAAATCTGGAATTTTTCCGTTGAGTTTGCAAAAACTGGCAGTGAAGATCTGTAGGTTGGGAGCACTCCATATGTTGTCTGGTATTCCACTGTTGAAAGAGTTCTTAGAAATGTTCAAGTACTCCAATTCCACGGACTTGCCGAGATCTCTCGGGATTTCGCCAGTGAAGTTGTTCTTGCTGAGGTCCATGTAAGTGAGGTTTGGCAAGAGACTGAAACCGGAAGGGATCGTTCCCGATAGTCTGTTATTTTCGATTCGTAACCTCCAGGAGCTCAGAGTCAAACCTATTGGAAAACAGAATGAGTCGAACGAGTCGGTTTTTGAGGCAGAGACTCGGTGGAATCGGACCGGTTAGAGAGTTGGATAAAACATCGAGCTTCTGCAACTACGAATTCGAGCCAAGCTTTTGGGGGAGATTTCCAGTAAAAGAATTGTTCCAAAGCAGTAAGTCTTTGAGGTTAGGAAATTTGCCAATTCCAGCCGGGATCTCACCGGATAGATCATTGTCCATTAAACTCAACAAATTCAGCTCCTTTAACGAAGAAAATCCTTCTGGAATCGGATCTGAGAGGCGGTTATTTGACAAATCAAGTAACTCACAAGAATTGGGTCGTAAAATCGGTTATTGAATAGAAAAAGTGATTCGAGCATCGTTAAATTACCAAGCTCTGACGGCAGAAGACCACAACTAAAGCTTCAATTAAAAAATAAAAAAAAAAGACCAAAAATCATTGAACGATTAAGGGTTGACGGTTCGACCAACTGGGTTAATGGATTGTTGATCAATTTAATGGTTTTTTTGTGAATGATTGGGATTGGGGTAAAACGGAATCGGTTTCCTATACGGTTCCTGGGCTGAAATGTCTGTTCAGGTCAACGATGGTTCAAAAATCATGTTTTTTATGCTTTTGAAATTTTATTCAAAGGTCTCTTCTACTATGCGTTTTATTCGAGCGTGTGTGATTTTTTTTCATTTTTTGATTTTGTTTTTTATTTTATTTTATTTTTTTTTGTGTTTGGTCTTTTTCAAGATCCTCTAAAGCGGTTTAGGATTTGTCACTATTTTATTTTTTTCTTTAGATTTTCTTGTGCAATTTTTTTTTCTTACAAGACGATTTGTTTTATCTCTTTCTTTGATTGCACGTATCTTTAGCTCCATCTCAAAGCGGAACTTTGGATTCAAGTTTTTTATTTTTTTTCTTGGTTTTTTCAGTTTAGTGGATTTAATGCCAATTTTTTTTTTTGTTTTGTGTTTAAGATCACTTTGGATTAATCTTTCAAGGTTTTGGAATCCCTTGCAATGTCCACCCTTTCATGACTATGACTACAAAGTTATTTCATCTAATTATTGACATTTATAAAAACAACCTGAAAATGGAACCATTATGGGCACCAGTTTCCAACTTAACAGTTCGATCGTTCGGTTCAAATGGATGGCCCATTCTAATAACAAGAATTGAAAAAATAAATAAAAATAAAAATAGCCAAAATCATTGAATGGGTCGATGATTGGACTGTCCGGGTCAACAGGTCATTGATTGATTCAACAATTTTTGGATAGGGACTGGGTTTGAGGTAAATTAGAACCAGTTGCCTGTACGATTCCCAGGCTGAACGGTCCTACCATCTGGGTCAATTGGGAGTTCTAGATGTAAAACAAATGACAACCATGAAGTAGAACTCAAAACTATCATTGTATGACTGTGTTCTTTTGTATGAGATGCTTTGCTGAAGCAATATTTAAAAAACGAACACATGATGGTCACTTTTAAGTCTTTATATGAGTTTCAAGATTTGAATACTTATAATTGCAAGTTTCTTATTAAGAAACCATTGTCTTAATGTAACAAATAGTAATTTTACAATTCAAATCAAGTCCATATGAAGCAGGGCCCCTCCGCTAGTATCTATTAAAGGGATAGGGGTGGTCTCCCCCTTTCGCCAAATGGGCAACCCTTTAAATCGAACTATGACAGATTATGTGGGATCGGATAGAGGTGAATTCATATTTGATTCAATCATAAGTGAATCAGTTCTCAATATTAATATATATTAAAGGGCTGCCATTTGGCGAAAGAGGAGGCCACCTATCCCTTAATTGATATACAAGCAAGAATGTCATAGACCAAAGATCATAAACATGAATGATAAATCCAAATGGCACCTATAGTCAGCATGTTAATTCATCCTTGGCATCACATGATTGTTTATATCTTTTATTATCAGCTTTATAAAGGTAGAAACTTTCTTGTCCACTAAATACTAGAAGTTGAAAGGATTTAGATTTTGAGAATAACTAGTAAATATGTACGTGCATTTGACAGTATCTCCAAGACAAAACTATTTACAATTCATGGATAGTTTTTGAATAATTATAAGTGGACAGTTTTTGAATGGTTATAAATGGGCAATTTCTTAAGTGTTATAAATGGACAGTTTCTTAAGTGTCATAAGTGGGCAGTTTTTTGAGTGAGAGTAAAGGATATATATGCCATTTTTTATGCCGTTGTATGTTGCTTAGATAAAGGGTAAAAATGTCTAATAAAAAATCCAGAAAATGGGACTATTCTCTTTTATTAGTAGTATAGATAATGACAATTCTACTGCATTATCTTAATTTGAACTTATCATTATTTGAACAATTTAAGGGTTGTTCACCAATATATTTGATATTGTTTCTTTAAAGAAAAATAATTATTCTTTTGGTTTAAAAAACAAGGTCATACATATTGTCAAACACCTCGTTAGAGGATAGAAATCCTCATCATTTAATGTAAGTTCTTTCCCGTATGTGTAACAATTCTGCCAGCCTACATCTTTAGTGAAGGTATCAATCGAATCACTCCAAACCCCAAATCCAGTTCTTCCATAGAAATCCTCGTCATTTGGTGTAAGCTCTTTCCCGTATGTGTAACAATTTTGCCAGCATACATCTTTAGTGAAGATATCAATTGAATCACTCCAAACCCCTTATCTAGTTCTTCTATCTAACCATTTTCTCACAAACCTAAATTTTCCTATCTAAAAGAATAACAAGATCAGACACCAATGCTAGTCAGAATTCGTTTAGCCCCCATTCCTGAAATACATATAAACTACCTTTTTCTTTGGCTGCGATAAATATAAACTACTCTTAAGCTACAGTTATTACTCCTGTAAACTTTTTCCCAATTCCCAGTCACCAGACAAGATGTACAACTTTTAATTTAAAACACCACAGAGCAAAGGCTGCATGCAATTTTACCAAGACAAGCAAAACCAACATCAGAAGAAGCCAATCCAGCGGCAGTTGGAAAGTTGTTATAGGAAGCAATATGTACGTGCAGTTTGTCCCAATCTTCTTTCTTAATGTGGATCCCCTTGTCCTCATCATCAACACTGGATTTCCCTCAAACAGTTCTGAAATCTACCATCAGAGAGGGAAATCTCCTACACTAACCAGCAAAAGTTAAAATTTCCTAGAGTGAGCAAATACTAAAAAGCATCAGAAATCAAACCTCAACCAGACAAACAAATGAGATATCCATGAACCATTGAGCCACATCCTGTCATTCTCGAAATTGGGACTAACAGAAACGGTAGTCGTCGTGCAGAGATGTTCTGGATCAAGCGTTACACTAATGTTGTCGTTTACAGGAAGAATTAGGGTTTCATCCCTCTTCCCCCAGTACTTGATGACTGCGATATTCGTTGGAGTTTGAGCAGTCACCATTAGTACCCAGTTCTGCAATTCATTCGTCATTTCAACCACAACGAAATCTGAAAAAAAAAAAGAGAGAGAGAGATATTTATTGATTCTTTCCTTTTGAAACAAAAGCTGAAGAAGTTTCTTCAACTATGAAAAAAATGCCTACTTAAGCTGAGAAATGTATTATAATGATCAAATGAAACCAAAAGGCTGGAATTTCAACAAATTTAAAGAGAGAAGCTGAACTAGTTTTTTTTCTCGACCTGAAACCGAACAGAAATAGAGAAAATAAAAGATGATAATTTACTAATTTGAAGATTGAAAATCAGAGGGAAAACAGATTCCAATAGGTTCCAGAGACGAGAAAGAAGAAAAGTGAAAAGAAAAAAAAAAAAAAAAACCCAATTGTTCAAGGTTCCAAATCTCTCAACTGATTGAAATTAATGGTGAAGAAGAAGCGGAATGTTAAAGAGCAATTGCAGAAGAACAATGACTTGAGGTCTGCGTCTTTGATCAACCAAGGATTGAAAGAAGGAAACAGCAAGTCTCGACTCAGACTCCACAATCTCAAGAGCGAGACAAATACAACGGGAGACTCGGGTTAATGTGGGGCTCATTTATATAGCAAAATTACTGAACTACAACCAATTTGTAGTTTCAATTGGACCTTGATTTGACAAAGAAAATAGAGCCCATTTTCCGTTGCCACCGAGGCCCATCAAATCCTTTGTGGTGAAGCCCAATAAAATAACACAATTAGTCAGCCCAAAAGCAGTTTCCTGAGTTAGCACTGTTGGGCTCAGGAACTACATCCTGCCATTTCTTTTAAAAAGACCTTGAGCATAGATCTTGTCATTTCTTTTGTATAAAGAAAAAGAAAAATAGTCATTTAGACTATTTTAGAGATGATAGATTTTTCACTGATGGGCTTAGGAACTTCTAAAAGAAATGGGCCATCTTCATAGGCCCAATTGGTGTTGCTTCAACCGAATGGGCTCCATTGGTTGGACCTTGGACGTCCTTGTACTCCAAAGAGGATTCCATGTCTGAACGGGCAACTCCTGTCATCATTTCAGCAAATAGATACGGACGTTTTTGTAATTTAGCACCCAAATTCCCCTCTAGTCTATTTTTTTGCTGTCTTCACACAAAAAACCTGCCCAACCCAACCCTGTAGACCAAACTCAATAACGGAAACCTGAGTATCCAACAGGAGCGCTCACACTAGAAAATCTGTGTGAACCCCTCGTGTCCATCTATCGTTGGCTCCAAAACCAAAAGCAACCCGCAATATTCACCAACTTTTTTTCCCATGTAAGGGCTATTGTCCATCTGTCGGTTTTGGGTAGGTCATACCCTAAAGCCAACAGGCTTAAATGCACGACCATCACCACGGTTCTGAGAAGTGGGTAGCGTTGTGGAACACGTTAGCATCTCCAAAACCAGAAGCAACCCAGAATATTCACTAGCTTTTTTTCCCAGTAAGCGCTACTGTTCATCCGTCGATTTTGGATAGGTCATACCCCAAAACCGACGGACTTAAATGCACGACCATCAACATGGTCCATAGAAGTGGATAGCATTGTGAAACAGGTTAATATAGCTCTGAAACCAGAAGCAACCCAAAATATTCACCAGCTTTTTTTCCCATGTAAGCGCAACTGACTATCCTCGGTTTTGGGGCCGATGGACTTAAATGCATGACCATCACCACGGTCTATAGAAGTGGGTATCGTTGTAAAACACGTTAGCATAGCTCATACCACCATGAGAGCACATGCTGTGTCTATTTGGAAAGTTGGGAATCATGTGAACTCAGATAGAGTCATGCATGATAGCAGTGACCATTTGACCGTTAATTCAATAAAATAATAATAAACAAGATTAGATCGAGTGGTGCACATCATAGTCTGATGATACATCTTGACCGTTAATTAGCAAGTCGATATTATGACAATAGGATCTGACTTGGCAAAGACTTTCCTCTGCTGAACTGGTTTGTGAACTGGAAGGAAGGCTGCGAGCCGTTGGAACACTTTGCAGTTTGCACATTTTCTCTACTTACGTCGGACTCAGAAATCAGAATCTTGTGTGAACGTCAACATCCCATTAGATTATTTTAGGGATAACTGGACCGCAATCCACCTCACAAATCTGAAATTGCAGCCCCTCCTGTATTGTATTCATTTAAAAAATAAATAAAATAAAATATATTTAGAAATTTACATCTTTTATTTTGATAACTAAAAACTAGTGGAGGGCTCTATTTCGCAGGGTTGGAATGAAATTGCAACATTGCTATTTACTATTTAAAAAATACAATGGTTTCTTAATAAGAAATTTGTAATTATAAGTACTCAAGTCTTGAAACTCATATAAAGACTTAAAAGTGATCATCGTGTGCTTGTTTCTTTAAATATTGCTTTAGCGAACCATCTTATATTAAAGAATATGATCACACAGTGATAGTTTTGAGCTCTACTTCATAGTTGTCCTTTGTTTTACATTGAGAACTCCCAGTTGACCTGGATAGTAGGACCATTCAGCCTGGGAACCATCTAGGCAACCAGTTCCGTTTTACCCCAAACCCGATCCTTGGCCAAAAATCGTTGAATCAATCAATGACCTGTTGACCCAGGTTATCGACTCGTCGACCGTTCAACGATTTTTGCCTTTTTTTTAATTATTTTTTATTTTTTAAGTTTTGTTGTTAGAATGGGCCATCCATTTTGGAAACCGATGGCCAAAATGGTTTTGTTTCCGGGTCATTTTTTCTAAATGCCAATAATTAGATGTAGGGCTATTTATAAGAAGGCCCAACCCGACCAAACCGACCCAACCCGACCAAACCGACCCAACCCGAGTTGGCCGGGTTTTCATCAGCACCGGTTGGTTTCGGGTTGTACAAATTCATAAACCGATGGTTTGGGTCGTTTCGATTTTCTTGTGTGAAAACTAAAATCGACCCGAACCGAACCGACTTAGTTCCTACTTAACTAAAAACAAAAATATCTAAAAATATATATTCCAATATCTATATCTAAAAATATATATTATGAAATATGTTAGATATATATTTCTAGAAAATATATATTGCAATATATTTGTATGTATATTTTTGTTTATATATATATATATATATATATTTCTAAAATACATATTTCAGTTTTAAATATATCTCTAGAAAACTAGGTGGCCATGGGGGGCATGGATGAACTTAGAGTCGAAATCGACCAAAACCGACCCAACCCGACTCAAACCGACCAGGTTGGTTTTGCTTAACAATGGGTTGGTTTCGGTTTCCATCTCAGGTAACCCGACCAGGTCGGATTGGTTGGAAAACCTCAATAAACCCACCCAACCCGACCCGTGAACAGCCCTAATTAGATGAAATAACTTTGTAGCCATAGTCATGGGAAGGGTGGACATTGCAAGGGATTCCAAAACTTTGAAAGATAATTCCAAAGTGACATTAAACAAAGAAAAAAATTGGTGGTAAATCCACCAAACTAGAAAAACCAAGGAAAAATCAAAAAATTGAGTCCAAAGTTCCACTTTGAGACGGGGCTAAATATACATGCAATCAAAGAAAGAGATAAAGCAGATTTTCTTGTACGAAAATTAAAAAAAAAAAAAAAAAAACATTGCACAAGAAAACCCAAAGGAAAAAAAATGAAAAAAAAATTAAAATGGTGGTAAACCCCCATTTTGGAGGATCTTGAAGAAAAAGACCAAATACAAAAAAAAAAAAAAAAAAGAAGCAAAAAAAAAAAAAAGGAACATACCGCATACACTTGAATAAAGCCAACGGTATAAGAAACTTTTTAATAGTGAAAATCCAAAAGCATAAAAAAACAATGGTTTTTGAACCGTCGTTGGACAAAAACCGTTGAATTGACCAACGACCCATTGACCCGGGCGATCGAATTGTCGACCCGTTGACCTATTCAACAGTTTTGACCATTTTTTATTTTTTAATTGAGAACTGTCCAGGCAACTGGTTCTGTTTTATGCCAATCCCGGTCCTTGGCAAAAAAGCGTGGAATCAGTCAATGACCCACTGTCCCGGGTAGTCGAACTGTCGATTGTTGACCCATTCAAGCATTTGTTGCCGTTTTTTTTTTGTCAAAACGGGTTGTCTATTCGAATTGGGTGGTCGGACCATCGACCCGAAAAATCGATGGCCATAACGGTTTCGTTTTCGAGTCGTATGAGTCACACACATGAATGGCATGACACATATGATACTACTTAAAAGACCTCACACACTAAATTTTTTATCAATAACTTTTGTTGTGACTGTCTGCTCGAATCGAACGGTCGAACCACCATTTTTTTAATTGGGAAATCGTCCAAGCAATGGGTTCCATTTTACCCCAATTTTAGTCCCTGGCCAAAAACCATTGAATCAGTCAACGACCCATTGACCCAAGCAATCAAACTGTCAACCCAAAAATCGATGGCCAAAACGGTTTCTTTTTTGGGTCGTATGAGTCATACACTCGAATGACATAACACATATGATACTGTTTAAGGGACCTCACACATTCAATTTTTTTCCTGTAATTTTTGTTGTCAAAATGGGCTGTCTGTTCGAACCAGACAATTAAACCGTCGATCCAAAACCGGTGACTAGAACGGTTTCATAATTTTTTACTTGTAATTTTTGTTGTATTTGATTTAATATATATATATATATATATATATGGGCTGCCATTTGGTGAAAAGGGAGACCACCCCTATCCCTTTAATAGATATATATAAGAATAAGAATTCCCGATGTGTAGTTGGTTGAATATAGCCAACAACGTGTCACTGGTCTGAAGAAGACCTAGACTCTTCATTAGGTGGTGTTTGCCGAGATGGGGATGCTCCCAATGGGCTATGGGGCATGGTTAGAGGTGTAAAGTGGGTCGTCCCGGGCTGTATGGGTCGCAGGTCGAATGGGTTGTGCCACCCTCTTTGGTGAAAAATTTGGGGGTCGTCCCAACATGGCTCACGACCCAAGCCCATGTGGGCCCATGTCGTGCCGCGGGCCAGGCTGGCCCATGGGCTGAGCCTTGGGCTAGGTCGGGCCGTGCATCGGGCCAAATCTATTTATTTAAAAAAATTGACAAAAACTTAAAATTTTAATTTTATATGAATTTTGTATATACAATAATTAAATAAATTAATATAATAAAATTTAAAAATTTTTATTTTATTAATGTATTATATACTATATATTGTTATATACTTATAAATATATATATATATATATATATTATAAAATATATATGAGCCATGCCGGGCCGGGCTGCGGGCTGAGCCGTGTCAACCCACAGCCCGCAGGTGGCATGGCTTGCTTGGTCGTGTCGTGCCATGCTGGCCCATAGACCTAAAACCCCAAGCCCAACACGACCCACATGATTGTGCCAGGCCTAGCCTGGCCCTCGGACCATCATGCCGGGTCACGTTCACGACCCGATTTACACCTCTGGGCACGGTCTATAGGGAGCCCCTCTGAACTTGTGTTTGCAACATTATGGGAATGTTCGTGTGTTAAAAAAATAAAATAAATAACGTGGGTAGAGATTATTTTGCCCAAACTAGTAGGGCTGTTCATAAGAAGGCCCAACCCGACCAAACCGACCAACCAGAGTTGACCCAACCCGAGTTGGCTGAGTTTTCATAAGCATCGGTCAGTTTCAAGTTGTACAAATTCATAAACCGACTCAAACCGAATCCACTTAATTCCTACTTAACCATGTTGCCTTTATCCTAATTCCTAATTACAACCTAACTTAGTCTTCTAGTTCCTATTTAACTAAGCCTACTGTGAAACTTGAAGGGCTGAAGGTTTCCCAAAAGGAAATTAGGGCTTTCCACATTAACGAGAACCGAGAACTAGTGCTCGGTAAGCAAGAACCTAGTAAAAACAAATAAACCCTAGAAGGCTAAAATCTAAAACCTGATACGAAAGTGAGGAGCTCGAAGAAGATCCGACCATTCTCGTGGTGAACGACATTGACTACAGGGACTGCAGTTCGTTAAAGCCATTCATAAAGTTCCTTGGCAAAATACCTTTTTTATCAAACCGTTCGAGACTCAAGAGTTGGGAGGGTATCTTCTGAGTTCTTAGATCGCCAAACAAATCCCGGTAATTTTTTCGCAGCCTATCTAGAGGGACTCTATAATCTTTGTTTCTATCCACACGCAGACCGCCTTTCCATTGTTAACATCGTCAAGCGTGTGCGTGTGCACAAGTTTGGGGAAAATGGAGATGATGCCTTTTTCTTCATTTTCTGTTACAAAAGTTCCCATCTTTCGATCATCAGCTCTTTCCCCCTCTCCCAACTACCTTCCTCAAGATGTTTGCGGGCAGAAATTTAAACTTAGATCAAGAAAAAATTCAGTTTGTGCTGCTTCTAGCGGAGGAGATTCTGTTGTTACTCTGTTGGATTATGGTGCTGGCAATGTCCGAAGTGTAAGGAATGCCATTCGGTACCTTGGTTTCGACATTAAAGATGTTCAATGCCCTGAAGATATTCTCAATGCGAATCGCCTTATTTTTCCTGGGGTTGGGGCTTTCGCTGCGGCCATGGATGTGTTGAACCAGAAAGGGATGGCTGAAGCACTATGTACATATATACAAAGTGATCGGCCTTTTTTAGGTATTTGTCTCGGACTTCAGCTCCTTTTTGAATCTAGCGAGGAGAATGGACCGGTCAAAGGACTGGGATTGATACCTGGTGTGGTTGGACGTTTCGATTCATCTAATGGATTCAGAGTTCCTCACATTGGTTGGAATGCCTTGAAAATCGAAAGCAACTCAGGGATTTTGGATGATATTGGAGGACGCCATGTTTATTTTGTTCATTCATACCGTGCAATGCCCTCAAATGATAACAAAGATTGGATCTCATCAACGTGCAACTATGGTGATAATTTCATTGCATCCGTTAGAAGGGGAAATGTGCATGCTGTTCAGTTTCACCCAGAAAAGAGTGGAGTTGTTGGTCTTTCCATATTGAGGAGGTTCCTGCAAGCAAAACATTATGGGGTACAGAGGCCAATTGAAAGGGAAGCTTCAAAACTTGCAAAGAGAGTAATCGCTTGCCTTGATGTAAGAGCAAATGATAGAGGAGACCTTGTTGTAACGAAAGGCGACCAGTATGATGTAAGAGAACATACTAAGCAGAATGAGGTCCGTAACCTTGGCAAGCCAGTGGAGCTTGCTGGACAGTATTATAAAGATGGGGCTGATGAGGTTAGCTTTCTGAACATTACAGGATTCCGTGACTTCCCTTTAGGTGATTTACCAATGCTGCAGGTACTACGTTATACATCAGAAAATGTTTTTGTACCACTAACTGTTGGTGGTGGAATACGGGATTTCACGGATGGAAATGGGAGGCACTATACTAGTTTAGAAGTTGCATCAGAGTATTTTAGGTCCGGTGCAGATAAGGTTTCTATTGGAAGTGATGCGGTTTATGCTGCAGAGGAATACCTAAGAACTGGAGTGAAGACTGGAAAGAGCAGCTTAGAGCAGATTTCCAGAGTTTATGGAAATCAGGCAGTTGTTGTAAGTATTGATCCCCGTAAGGTGTATGTCAAGAATCCTGATGACATAGAGTTCAAGGCTGTAAGAGTTAAGGTTCCAGGTCCAAATGGAGAAGAATATGCCTGGTACCAGTGCACGGTCAATGGTGGACGAGAGGGTCGGCCAATTGGAGCTTATGAGCTTGCAAAAGCAGTTGAGGAATTGGGAGCTGGGGAAATATTACTGAATTGCATCGATTGTGATGGTCAAGGGAAAGGATATGATATAGATCTAATAAAGCTGATCTCAGATGCTGTGTCCATCCCTGTCATAGCGAGTAGTGGTGCTGGTGCAGCTGAACACTTCTCAGAAGTTTTTCGAGAAACAAATGCTTCTGCTGCACTTGCAGCTGGAATTTTTCATCGGAAGGAGGTACCCATTAAATCTGTGAAAGAGCACTTACTAAAGGAAGGTGTAGAAGTCCGAATGTAATCCAGGCCCTCTCTTTAAAAGTTTTTGATACATTGACTTTGCTTCTCCCTTCATCTTGTATTAGAGCTTCTGTTATCAGCATAGAAATTTCTGAAGTATGGAATAGAAGGTGATAAAACTGTTTATGCACAGTTGCTAGTTTGATCAATGTCAACCTTGAAAATTTTTACCTACTTTCTTCTTCTTTTTTTTTTTCCGCAGCAAAAGAGAGCTTTGTTACTATTTATCATAATTATTTTCATTGGAATCCATCATATCATTAGCAATATACATATAAAATAAAAAGAAGATTGCATGTGTTGTATTTCATCTTTGTTGCAGTAATTTCCCATGAGTCACTGTTATTAGAAGTGTTCATACTATTCACAGGCTGCAGAGCACCAGAACACTGAACAGATCAGTAAACTTTTGATTTTCCTGTTAATTGCTTCATGAATGCCATGCTTTTAAAGCCTACCACTCAGCTTCACTGTTGCTGCCAATTTTGATTGGTCTTCCTGCAGCAAACAATAGATTTCTTGGATTGTTAAGTAGCACTACTGTAGCACAACACCTGTAGCTTCAGAGACAGGTTCCTGTTGAAAAGAGCCAGCCACATACAACGTATAGACATATTGATGCATGTTTGAACCAGGTGCCTCCAGTACTTGATCTCTTGCTTCAGGGATCTCTTTATCCATGCAGTAACTACTTATTTTTTCAATCAACTTCAGTGGCCACATACAATGTATAGGCATATTGATTAGGGCTGTCAATTGTACCCGAAAATCCGAGACCCGATACAACATCTGATCTGCTTATATCGGATTCAGATGATGTATATATGTAATAAGACATGATTCGGATGTTACAATCTACATCCGATTAATAATCGGATCGGATTCGGATTTGACTCCATCCGATCCGATTAAAGTCTGAATCCGATTATAATATAGCATTTATTAATTTTAACATATAAGTTTTATATAATTATATCTAAAATTATAAAAAATATATTCTATATATTATATTATATGAATTTATGTATATAATAAATTTAGTGTGTTATATTTATATTAATTTATTATATATAAAGGTTAAAAAATAAATAAATTTTCAATATTTCTGTTATTTTAGAAAATTTGTAGCGGAGTCAGATTAAATCCAAATCTGATCCAAGTCCATTAGGATTCGGATTCGAATCCGAGTCTTTAAATCCAATTGGATTTTGGAACGGATTTGGATGTATGCTATCAGTAACCTGATTGGATGCGAATTTTGCTGCATCGGGTCTGAGTCGATCCAATTACAGCCCTAATATTGATGCATGTTAGAATCAGGCACCTCCAGTACTGGATCTCTTGTTTCAGGGATCTCCTTATCCATGCAGTAACTATTTATTTTTTTCAATCAACTCCAGTGGAGTTATGTATTTGTACTTTGTTGTCATGCACTTTTGAGTTACTTTTACATAAGGCGGGTCAAGATCATGACTTTGCCCATGTATTGGCATCTAGGCTATGTTTGGTTTGATGCTACAGGCCTCATTGTTTCAATTCTTACTCATTCTGAGTAAGAATGAGCAAGAATGGATAATATGAGTGTTTAGTTACAAAATTCTTGCCATGAGCCTCATTCTTTTTAAAATGAGAAATGGGCCACTGGCTAAAAATAACATTAGCCCATGGTACAAAAAAATATCGTGCCTCAATTGAGAAAAATTCTTTAGCCATTCTTCCAAGGCATTTTCTATTGCAACAACAGCATCTCTTTTTGTCAAAGATATTCAAACCTTCCGTGGCTGATCATCTGTGCTACCCATGCTAAAGATTTCTGATCTTTGATAAAGGTTGATGATCTGTTCTATATCTTCATCATCTTCTCATAATTCTATTGAGTTCATCTGTTCTTTCTCTTTGGATTTGATGATGTATGGATCCTCTTCTAAAGTGTACATGCATCTTAGTATATGAGGGCAAGCAAGATTGCCCTGGGCAGCAATAAACCCTAGTTTAGGGTTTTCACTGTTTTCATTTAGTTTGGGTGAGTACGATCCTCCACTACTGCAACTGTTCTTTCAAGATAATTTTTTGTTTAGAAGATCACTTTTTTAATGATTCTGATCAGAGAATCGGATCTGCATTTGCTGTTTGAAGCCTTTAATGTAATTGATGGCTAGCTTTGTTTGATTTTCAGGTCAGGAGAGTCATTTCTACAGGAACCCAGGGAAGCATAAATGGTTGCCATGAGGTACTCTGCTACTTCATTTAATAACAAATATTATTTATTACAAGAAGTCATTTGATTTTATATATTTGATAATGTTATTGTCATTAACAGTGAGAATGGCTGTTTAAACCTGTTAATTTGCAGCCTAAAATTTGGGAATTTATTTTAGTAAGAAGAGACAGGGCTAGAGACTCCCTGGAAACTATGGTTCGAACTTTGGAGGCAGTCCAATATTGAGGTTGAGTAATTAGATGAAAAGCAGCATTATATCCCCTTGGAATATAGGATATATTACATCTCTCAAAATCAGGAAGTTTGTTGTTTAATTCTTTGAGATGTAGCTGTTTTAGGGATTTTCCCTTTTTCCTGATTCTGTTTTACCTATTTGCTATTTCTCAACGCAAAATAGATTTATAAATGTGAATTACTTTTTAGTTCTCAGTCTGAAGTAGTTAGTTCCCACTTCTCAATGCAAAATAGATCTTCTGTTTAGATTTGGGTCAACATTTTAGTGTTTCAATTTAATAGTGTCACCGGTTTCTGTTATAAAAAAAGAAAAAGAAAAAGAGTTTTGTGTGCTCTGTGTTGTGAATTGTGAAGAGAATTTGAGGGACTTGATTTTTTTATTTGTTCTTGTATTGATCTTTTCAAGTGAATGTGACACCCATGTTTTTATCTGATTGATTAATACATCTCAAGAGGTTCTGGCCTGGGATTTTAAAACCAAAGCTGAATTATCTTTTGTTTGTTTTATTTCCTTCAATTTATTTATTTGCCTTGCATAATTCTTCTTAATAATAGCCATTCATGGGGTTTTAAAGTCATACTAAGAGAACCATGGAGTAATTACAACCTCTCTTATTGATAAAAAAAAAAATTACAACCTCTCTGTATGTGCAGGTGCAAGGCTGCATACATCTGTCCCTCCCAGACGCCGCATTGGTGGGAGCCTTGTTCATTGGGCTGCCCCTACTAAGGGAACCATGTAGCCCATATGAATATTTAAAGGTACTTTTTGCTGTAATTATTCCTTGCTAACTCCTGGAGTTGAGATTGCTTTGTATGGACTAGAGAAGTCATATAGAAACATCCATTTTACACAAATTTAGTCCAAAGCAGTTAATTTCTAAAAAAAAGTAAATTACTGAGTTTGTACAGAATGCAAGATTTCTTGCTGCAACTATATAAGTGCAACCTCTCTGTTAGGGGGACCACCAAGCATACAGGCTTGATGAGAATGGAACGTGGGTATGCATGCATACCCATGCTATGGAAGATGGATATGCATAGGCTTCATAAAACGATGTCATCACAAGAGACTATGGGTTGGACATCATAACGGTGGACCATGGATCCTTCATTTGTACTGCCATTACTATCTATTGTTTTAATGGTAATAAACATGAATATGTCCTGTTTTTCCTTCTAGGTAATCGGGAATAAAAACATGGTTGTGTCCTGTTTATAGGACATATTGAGAAGTAACTACTTACTACTAGCGGTTAATTGCTTGCAGTGTACATCCTGGGGTATACTGGTATTTCTTTGCTATATACAGGTCTTGTAGGATATGAGGAGATAGGTTACAAAAGTGGTCTTTCAGTTGGGGCAGGACAAACGTGTAAAAACTTTGGAAGAGCATAGTAAGGCTGATCAGGTGGTTCAACCTTCAGTTGACAGCGAAATGTTTGCTAAGGTTCTCCTTGTCTGCTTCACTTAAAAGAAAGATTGCTTAAGGATAGTCATAGTGCTGGTTTTGATGTCATTAGTCATTACTCCTGAAAACAGAGAGATGTAGGTGGAGAAATTTGGGGTGTGTGGGCTTCAGCAGCGTAGTGTTGCTGAGAAGGAAAGGGATACGAATTTGGAGGTGAACAACTGTTATGGTGAATCTGAGATATGGGTGGTGCATGATTCTGAGTGAATTGAGAGTACTGTGGCTTTGAGGGGAACTGGTTCTTCCGAAACAACAGTTGAGTGTAACATAAATTTGTGGGAGACTGAGGAAGTAAATTAGGAAAGGATTTATATCGAAGGTGGGGAAACTGGACAAGGATTTGGGGAGGAAGAGACTAGATTTGAGTATGGAAAATGTGGCTAAAGGGGCTAATGCTAAAAGCAAAATGTCTTTGAAGTAAACAATTTAAAGGGTCCAATTGATAGGCAGCTGGTTCATGTGACAAAGGTTTTTTCACGTCTGAAGGAGGGTCTCTTTGGGACATGCCCCTGTAAAAAATTCAAAAGGAGATGTAGAGGGAAGAAGTTGAAATCAAAGGCAGAAATAACGAATAGGAGGTTGAAGACTTAAATGCTAAACAGGATCTAGCACCTTTAGAGGTGGGGGCTGCTGTTTCTTTTGAGCCACAACCTGAGGAATCTGATCAATATCATGATAAGAATGATTCTGATTTGGAGGATTGGATTTACAGGAAAGTGATGATAACAAGGTAGTGGATCAACCGATCAAGTAAGAGAAGTGGAGAATAAAATAAGGTTGGAAGTAGTAGAGATGGAAGTCCAAGTAAGCAAAATAATGATCCTTTTTTCCGGGGGGTGGGGGTGGGGAAGAGTTCACAAGGCAAGCTTTTATGAATTTGGAGAGAAGAAAGTTAAGGCTAGTGTTGCTAGATGTGGAAAAGTAGGAGAGGAGTTGGGGTAGTCTCTGTTTTTGTGAGGAGGGTGTCATCTGTTTAGATCCTCATGGTATGGAGGGTGGATTGATATGGGCTTTTTTTTTTTCCTGGGGTGGTCTTGTGAGCGAGTTTGAAGGTTTTCTGGGGTGTTTTTTGTTATTTGTTCTCTTTCCTTGTTTGGTCTGGGTGATTTCTGATCACCTGGCATTGTACCTCTCTTTCTTCTGTTTTAATGAATTTTCTTTTTATTTATCTTCAAAAAAAGGAGATTAGTTACAGTTCATGCAGAGGATCCAGATTTTTCTTCTTAGTAAGGTGCAGAGTAAAGAGAGTAATACACTGGGTAGAAGTGCAAAATCAGGTTGCCTGATTTTTGAGAATATCAATTACATGACACTTGGTTTTGGGCTGCACTACATTCAAAATTTTCAGGTTCAAGAATATATTTTTATTTACACTTTTAATGGATAACAGAATATTTTGGGCTCATGACTAGGCCACAGCTGCTGAGTAGGGGTGTCAATTGAACTGGATTTGGTCCAATCCGATCCAGTCCAATGTGAGTCCATTATAAATGGACCAGGTCCAATCCAATCCAATGAATGTTTTGGACCAATTTGGACCGGTCCAATTCAATGTCTGGACCATCCAATCTGTTCAAATTCATTTTGATTTAGATTGGTTTCAACCCAAACCCAATCCATTGACACATATATTCTTATCTTATATCAATGGACCAGATATTGGCTTAATCCAACCCAATCCAATATAAATTTGTTACAGACGGACCAGGTGCAATCCAATTTTGGACTAGATTGGTCCAATCCAATGTCTTGTTGGTCTGTCCAATCCATTCAAATTGATTTTGGACTGGACTGGGTCCAATCCAAAGCCGGTCCATTGACACTCTTACTGCTGAGTCTTCCTTGATTGTGGGGGGAAATACAGTCTGGGTGCCGAAATTGAGTTCGTGATTCCGGGTTCCCTAGACCAGCCGTCAAAATTGAGTTCTAATTGACCATACCGGGGTACCATTGTATGGAATCAGATGCTGCAGCACTTAAATTACATTATTGGATCTTCAAAACCAACTTGCACGGCAGTTGATGCCCGTTGCAGCTGCAATCTTGCAGATTGTTGATTTTATCAACGTATCACATCGCCATGACTATAAATTACCTTCTGTAGACAAATACGTGCGAGTGAAAAAGCCAAAAAGGTTTCTCAAGGCTATGTTTGGTTTGACAGAAAATGAGAAAGAAAGGGTGAGGTTAGGTTATTATTTTATATCAAACTAAAGGTCTCTGAATTATATGACATGGATTCACCTCTAATGCTTCCGATAATATATCGGAATAGTAAGGGGAGTTTACCTGACCTGTTCGTCACAATTCCATGACAGGATATACACGGATAGCTGCATATGACACTCACAAAATCATATTAGCGATGCAAATTTTGACGTACAACCAGTTCCCCTTTCCACTTAATTTGATTTTCTGTGGCATGAATTCACCTCCAACCCTTTTAATAGAATATCGAGGTGGTAAGTGAGGTTCACATGACCAGTTTATCACAACCCCATGGCAAGATACGCATGGACAATGGTGAATGGCACTTACAAAATCATATTAGCAATGCAAAAGTTTACATACATCTAATTCCCTTTCACTTAATTTGATTCTCTAACTTGGATTCACTTCCAATGCTCATAAGAGGACATAAGAATGGTAATGGGGGTTTACTTGAACAGTTCATCACAATCCCAGAGTGGGATATGCACGGACGACGATGAATGACACTTACACATTCTTTATTAGCGGTGCAAAATTTGATGTACATCAAATACATCAAATTCCCTTTCCACTTAATTTAATTCCTCTACTATGGATTGACCTTGAATGCTTTTGAGAAAATATCGGAAGGGTAAGGGTTTGGCTTGAGTCGTTCATCTTAACCATGCGGTGTAATACGCACGAATGATTGTGGATGATGCTTACAAAATCAAATTAATTGTGCAAAAGTTTATGTACATTAAGTTCCCCTTTCCACTTAATCCAATTCCTCTGGCATGGACTCACCTCCAACGTTTCTGATAGGATATTGGGATGGTAAAGGGGTTTTATTTAACCCGTTCATCATAACTCTACGGTGAGATACATGCGGACAACAGTGGACATTGCTCACAAAATTAGATTAACTATGCAAAATTTGGCATACCTTAGGTTCCCCTTTTCACTTAATCTAAATTATTTAGCATGAATTCACTTCCAGTGCTTTCGGAAAGATATTGTGAGAACAAGGGGAGTTTATTTGACCCGTTCCTCATAATCCTGTGGCGTGATACGCACAGACTTTGGTGGACGATACTTACAAAATTAGATTAGGGAAGTAAAAATTTACATATATCTATTTTCTCTTTCCACTTAATCCGATTTCTCTAGCATGAATTCACTTCCAATGCTCCAAGAAGATACTAAGATGGTAAGTGAGGTTTACGTGACCAGTTTGTTACAACCCCGCGATGGGATACGTGTGAACAGTGGCAAGTGATGCTTACAAAATTATATTAGCGGTGCAAATAAAGTTTGTGTACATCTAGTTCTCCTTTCACTTAATCTGATTTCTTTGACATGGATTCACCTTCAATACTTCCAAGAATATATTGGAATGGTAAAGGGGGTTTAACTTGACCAATTTGTCATAATCCCACGACAAGATACACATGGACAATGGCTGATGACACTAACAAAATCATATTAGCGGTGCAAAATTTGACATACATCTAATTCCCTTTCTACTTAATTTGATTCCTCTAACATGAATTCACCTCCATTGCTTTTGAGAAAATATCAAGATGGTAAGGGAGTTTACTTGACCCTGTTCATCACAACCCCACTACACAATACGCACAGAACGTTGGCAAACAATAGTCCAACAAACAACAACTCATGCTTCCATGCCTGTTGTTTGATTGCGGTCCAACGAAGAAGACATGACAAAGGAATGAAGGGATATATCTCCGCTTCTATCGGTGTGTGCTGATGAAGAGAATCGAAGGCACTGTAGATTTTCCCATGAATGTGCTATATTTCAGGCTATTCGATGAAGGTGAAAATGAAGATGGGAGTCAATAAGGGGAAGAGGGAGATATCTCCTTTTCTGTTGGTGTGTGCCGGTGAAGAGGATCGAAGGTGTTGTGTTGTAGATTTTACAGTGAAGACATTCTGATTGTTCCATGGAGGTGAAAATGAAGGTGGGAGTGAATGAGGGAAGAGGGAAGGGAAAGTGTAGATTTTACAGTGAAGACATTCTGATTGTTCGACAAGAGTTTTCTAATACCAACCAATAAGATGAAGATGATCCCATGTGAAAGGATGACTCACACTAGATTTTGAAGACTAAGAAATCGAAGAATCCCTAATGTTAGGGCGGGTATCAAGGTAAAGACTCCACCTTTGACAATGATTCTATTTTAATTGACGTGGTCTGTGGTCAACATAACACTGAATATATGTGTCAATGGAAGATTTTATTTTGGTAAACCCTACGCTGTGTTTGGTTTGAAAGAGAAAGGTAGGGAAATGTCTCAATATGAATACACATCATAATGTGCGTAGAAATAGGTATGTCTTCAGTCTTCTATTTAATTTTAGGTGATGTTTGGCATGCGATGATGATTTCTCATAAATCGGTGTTACATAGGATCTACATCAGAACTTGAAGAGTAAGTGATTTTTTTTTTCTTGTTTGATTTGCCGATTATGCTGATTTTTGGGAAATCAGCCAAAAATCAATTATTGAAATCAGCCCCTTTCAGGGATCACCTTTTCTGGTGATTTTCTAATTTTTAACTGATTCCAATTTTTTGATGATAACATAGCATCCAATATGGCATTGAATAATAACTCTAATACAAAAATAATTGGCCCTTCAAAATCAATACCAAACAATTCAAACCAATTTCATTAAAAATCAACTTACATGACATAAGTGATACCAAATAACAAATTTTGATGATTTTTCAAAATTACTGATTCCAGAAATCAACGATTTTTGGATAATGGGCCAGGAGAAACCATCATCAATGCCAAGCATCACCTTAGTGTACCATGTGGGAATAGTAATGTACATTGATGTAGTGCACTTTTTAATTCTCACTTGTCCTGCACCTTTACATGGTTTGAGCATGGCCCATGATGTTAACGTGAGTGATTTCACTCAATGAAGACAGCATATCGAGCTCCCAAACAACAACAAGAAATCAATTCTGACCACAACTCATAACTCATGACATTTCAGATTTGGTCCTCACAGGACAGTCTTCAAACCCTCCTGAGCGAGGGATTATCTTCCTCCAACAGGAATTCAGATTTGCTCAATACATAGCGCACCTCACACCAAGTGCTTGTGAGGTTGGTCTGATTTTTGAGTAACAAATTCGAACTCAACTGAGCTAGGGATGGCAATTTCTACCCTACCTGGTGGGTATTCGCCCTTACCCTGGCTAGGGATGCAAATAGATCGAATCGGATTCGAATAAGGTATATCTGAATCCGATCTAACATTGTTCATGTCAGATCTAATTCAATCCGAAGATCTGATCGAATTTTATAGGCCTTAAGATTTGAATTTGAATCCTATCGGTAAGTCGAATCTTCGGATATAATCCAATCCAACTTGTTTTCTTTAAAAATTATTAAAATAAAAATAAAATATGCCAATTTAAATAAAGAAAAAAAAACAAAATATACAAGTATTTTTTAATTATTCATTTTCATCATATATATACATGTTTTTATAAAAATAAATAATATAACAAAATTATAAAAATACAATATAAATAAATAATAAATAAATAACATATATATATATATATATATTATAAATATATAATGTATATTGGATCAGATCTTCTTGGATCAGATAGGGGATGATCTGAATCTGATAGGATCCTATTTGCTCAATTCAAGTAGGGGTGATCCGAATTCGACCAAATAGGATCAAATCTCGGATCGGATCATGATCATTTGCACCCCTACCCTATCCTCCCCGACAGGACAGGTTTTTTTTTGCTTAAATGATGGGTTTTGGAGTAGGTACGGGTTTTAGGATTCTACAACCCATACGGGTACAGGTAGGGTATAGTATTATGTTAAACCCGACCTTCCCCGAGTCGCATATTATTGGAAAGCATATAAACTTTATATAATAGGTTTTAAATTTAATAATATTTTGAAGTTTATGTGAAGGATAATTGATAGTTTACGCATTTTTATATTTTTTAATCAAGTAATTAGAAATCTTGATGTTTATTTATGTTATTTTAATTATTTATTGATTAGATATAACGAGAAATAATAGGAAATTAGATGCTGATTTTAAACCCAACATGCCCCCTACCTTGAATGCAGAAAGAGTAGAGTTGAAGAAGATTTTGAGGCAATTATAAATTGAGAGGTTTAGGGAAACGAATTGAGTCTAAAATTTATGAAATCCTCCCCGAACCCTCCCCCGTTGACATCCCTAAATAGAGCGTTGCACTTGCGGCCATGGATTTAAAACATATCCCATGAATGATAATTTTACAAGTAACGAAGTGTTCCATATGTACGGTTCCAAGTGCTTGTGAGGTTGGTGAAAGGTGCGGAGACATAAAATTCCAGCAAGGGAAGCTCCAGTACTTCACTCAATTTGTGTACAAAGTTGCTAACGATAATAATAATAATAAAGAATCAATATTCGTTCATGTAACCATTGTATGTCCCCTCCCCTCCAAACGTTGATAATCATGGAAAAGGAATCAAATCAAGTGGGGGCACTTATTCCAACCAAAGGTTGTAAGCTTGTAATGTATATCCATTCATTCTGGCTGCATTTGTCGTGCAGTTGCATACATCTGATGGGTGGACCATATTGCACAGTTCTATGATGGTTTTTGTCTGAAATCCCTAAACCGCGCTAAATTGTTTTCACTTTTCGGTTATGGAGTTGATTATCGTTTGATGGTCGTGTCGTCAACCTGATTGAGGATTTGGGTCGCGATCACCTGGGAGTGGGGACTCGGACTACCCTCTAGAGTCTAGAGTTGTTGCATCTTGCATTCACGATTCACGAATAGGTAGTTGAGCAGCTCCGAGGTCTCTGTTCTATACATTCTATACCCCTCCCCTCTAAACAAGTCTAGGGTTTATCAGCAGTGGGGCCCATTCCTTCCGCCATGTGAGCCTGAGGAGATCGGCTTCGAGCCTGAGAGCCTCACCTCACCTTCCAACTGGATTTGGTTCTACCATGGCAAAGTATCAAAACTCTATGGAAGCAAGGTGGTGCTGCACACACAAGCCAACCGAGAGATACTTCTCTCTATTTTAGAACCTTCAAATCGAAGGGGGACAGAGATCCGCATTTACTCCTGCGGGGACAGGAGTGTGGAGAATAGAACAGAAAAACGCTTGCTTGTGACAATCATTTTTCTTTCCCTAGATTCTTCGAAGAGCAAGAAAAGAGGAGTCTTTAAGAATCCTTATCCTCTCTGTCTTCTGCATTTCTTCTTTTTTTCTTCCTCTTCCATGTCATGACGCATTCCCATGCCGATGGCAACGCCCATTTTATCATTTATTTTCTTCAGTTCTTCGTCCCCCGTGGTACATCAGCAACAATTACAACTACCCATGTTCTATATTCTGTTCTTCCTCTTCTCTTTCCTCTCCCTTTGCGTTATCTTTATTGCTGCGCGTAGGAGATTAAAGAGAGCTAGGGAAGAAATTGAAAAGTCATCCCCAACAACCCTGCTGTCTGTCTATGGATTTCCTCTCCCGGACGGTACAAATAAACCCCGGCAGCAAGGTGAAACCCAACAGAACCATCAGCTGTTTGTAGAGGTTCTCGGTTCCTGTCCTCCCAAATGGGCCTCCTTCATTCCTTCCATACCTTCTCATTTGCCCGTTAACGATGATGGGAAGGGACGGGAGAACTTGCTTTCTGATGGGCCAGAGTTAGATAAGGATGGTGGCGATTCCGTTGGTGAAGATTGTGGCAAAAGTGGGGACCAAAGAGGGAAAAAGAAGAAGAAGAAGAGGACCAAAAAGAAGAAGCAGAATTCCCTAGCCGACGATGGTGGCGAAGAAGAGTGTCTTGAAAACCAGGTGCCGCTAACGAAGGGCAAGCATTGTTTGGACAGTTTATATCCATTCACATCTATGTCCAGTGTAACGCAGAGGAAGATCAAGCAGCAGTATGATCAGCTGGTCAAGTCTCATGATTCTAAGACTTTAACATTGACTCAGGTTTTGCTCTCTTCACCTTACAGGGTCACCGACTTTTTTTTTTTTCTCTTTTCCTTTTTCTGCCCACTGTAACCCTGTTGTTAGTCACATTCATATAGCTTTGTTAAATACCCATAATTTGATTTTCGATCCATATTGGTTTTTGCACTTGCTGCTACCTGTGCCAACGAGAAAATAACTAATGGTGGTAAAGAGTTTCTGGTGTTATCTAATTCTCTTAATGAAATATGCTGGCTTGTTAGTAGATAGGAAGTTGTATTTTTTTCTCCATATACTCGTGGCAATCTTTCTCATTTTAGTCAATGGGTGGTTATGTTCTTCACAAAGGATTGGAGTCTCGTTTATCATTGTGTCCTGACTTATATTTTTGAAGTTTTATAATTTTATGTCTTTGGGATTTTGCTTGATCTCTAAGTGCGGAAGATTCTTATAGAGCTCAAGTGCCAAATTTTTGCATGTACCTTCAATCATTAAACATTCTCCTCTTCAATATGAACTGTGAAGTGAAAAATTTCTCAGGCCAGTCGTCCATATATTTTCAGATTTCTACCCAAGCCTTCTTTTTCCTCCATTTCTTTTCCCGTGGATTATGAATTTTGCTTCATTATGCTAGTATTACTAGAACAATGAAAAAGTAATTATCACATTTAAGCGATTTATGTTTTCCTTAAATTATGTAAAGATAAACCATATAGGTGGAATTACACAGTGGCATCCAGTTTTAATTCTGAAGGGTGTTTTCTTATTTTGTTATAATAGAGGCTTCTCTTGATGCTAGCAAATATATTCCTCACCATGGGCATATATGATGCTGATTACTGATATTCATCAATTTAATTCCATGTTTTTATTGGCTAAAGAGAAAATGCACATGGAAATTAAAATGGCTAAGCAAATGCAAACCTTCTATCCATAAATTCCTATTTATCATTCAAAATTGCAGGTGCATCTTTCTGTTAGAAGCAAATTATTAAAGGGTTTCATCTTTGAAGCAGTATTGCGTTATTTACTATAGTTAAAATAAGATAAATGGTGCTACAATAAACTCTATGGATTGTAGAGGAATCAGTGCTTCATCTCTTCTATGCCCCATGTCAACAGCCATTTAGGGATTCTGTTGCCCCCCTTTCATGCTGCATGCATTTGTTCTCTGTTTCATGAAGTTTGTCCTTCTTCGTTTTTGCTCTCTTTAGGTTGCAGGGGATCCATCCTTTATAACACAGTTCAATTTACAATTCATTGGTTCACTTGGAAACGAAGGAACCTCAGATTTTTGGAAGGGTTGGAAAAGCCCTTTTCACATCTGCATGCAGATGTAAGTGGCTTTATTATTTTTTTGATGGATAACAGAAATTGCATTCAATAAACTACAAAGCATACAAGGATTACAATTATTAGGCTAGCATGCACTGCCTAAGCCCATACACTACAAAACAAAAGAGAGTCTAGGCAGCTCTAGCCCTCCCTAGAATTCATTACAACTGAGCCCAAAATAACTGATCCCTATTAACCCCTTGTTTAGCCAAAGTATCTGCCATGCTATGCCAACTTGGAACCAACTAGACCTTAACTTGGATATTTCTAATCATCCATTGAGCTTCTTGATCTCATTTCTGTATACCCCAAGGAACCCTATTTCTAATCATCTACTTGCTTAGTAGAACTGAACCCAAAACATTGTCTGTCTTTGTACCCCCTTGCTTAGTAGCTAGACCATCTTCCAAACTGTTGGTAGATCTTCTAACCCAATTTGAACCTCCTGAGGTCATTCCTTAGGTGCCAAGATACTCCTTCCAAATGCAAGAAACAAAAAGAGAAACCATTTGCAAATGCAAGAAACAAAAGGACAGGTGATTAGTAAATGAAATCAAGTCTTACCAGCTACTTTGCAAAGAGTGCACCGATATGGAGATAAGCACCAATTTGGCCTTCTTTTTTGATGCATATCACATGTATTAATCTTCCCATGAAAGACCTTCCAACACAAAGTACCACTATGTGGGGAACATGCCTGTTCCAAATCTCTTTCACAGGAAATGGCTTCGAAGAAGATGGGAAAGAGACAAGACTCGATAGGAAGAGACACAAGAGAACCTAAATCCAAATATACCGATTAGATTTAAGAGGATCAATGAAAACCCTCTCCAAAGAATCCAACAAGCTAACAACCAAAGGTAGCTTTAAGTCACAGATGCTTCTTCTAAAACCCCAAGTCCCAAACAAAATGAGAACTAGAAGGGGAGGGGATGGAAAAAGAAGCAACAGAAAATAATTTAAGGGAAGACAAAGAGTATGAAAGAGGAGGGAACAGGATATTTAAGGGGAGCATCACCCAGCCACAAATTCTCCCAAAATTTTATTTTACCACAAATACAGAGATCATACTTTAAATACTCACTAGACGCAGATAAAAAATTGTGGATTTCCTTCCAAGGACGAACAGCCCGAGTCACCCTAACAGATAAACCAACATCCTGACCATTGTCTTTCACCCATAAATGCTCACTACCACCCAATGCCATAATTTCTCACTCTCAAGAGGCAACTTCCATAACCACTTACCTAGTAAGGTGGGATTCCTTTTGCCCACATCTCCTATACCCAACATTCCTTGGTCCTTCCTAAGACACCACTTCCCAATTTACTATATGATCTTTTTCCCCTTCCCCTAGTCCCCATAGAAAATCTCTCATCGCCTTCTCCATTTTCCTCGCCATCTTTTGTCAAATGACTGAAATCTTAAGCACCAAAAGGAAGTACACATGGAGATTGGCTAAAGTAGACTTAATATGTGTGATCTTTCCACCTAGAGAGTTCCTCTTCCACATTGCCAGCTTCTTAAGAAACTTCTTAAAAAGAGTGGATTCGAAAAACTAAACTCCCTTGGATTTTCCAAGCCCCTAGATAAGTCATAAGTCTGGATTTCAAGGAGCAACCCAACACATGCTCATAGGAGGCTAATTCCTTTTCACCCACTTACATGCAAAAAAGTGAGAAGGAGCCTGTTTCTTTTTTCATATTAATTCACACAAGGAAATCTTACCAATTTTTAACCTTCAATGTTATTAAAACTTCAAATAAAGATGCATTTTAGGTGGAAATATTCTCAGTATTTGTTTCCAGATTGTAGAGTCACTAATGAACTGTACCTACTTGGAAATCTTTAATTGAACTTAGATTTGCTTAATTTGACAAAATCTAGCTAAGTTGTTAGCCCACTTGGTGAATAAGAAGTGATAGAGATTCCCCCTTTGTTCATTCCCTAGAGGATGGGAAACATCTTGTTGGATTCCCGCTAATTAGGATCCAGGCTAAGGATGTACTTTCTCTTGTCCGAGATCTTCAGTTATTGCTAATTACCATCATACATGAGGATAACTGAAGAATTCCCAGTTCACACGATCATAGGTTTTCTCTTGACTAACTTATTATGAAAAGGAAAAAATCTTATTCATAGTACATATTAAAAATCCTAATGATGTTCTCCTTTTTCCCTTTTTCTTAAGTGATGGGGATCACTTGTAACTAGTTCTTCTTTATTTAACCTATTAAATGTCATTTGTGCATTCTTGATTTCCCTAAGATTTCCCACCATATTCCGATCCCTCACTAAATTAAATATCAGATTCTTCTCGTTTCTTGCAATTTTATTGCAAAAAACCAGTATTTCCATCAGCGTTTTAATTGCAGACTGGTTGTGCCTACTTATCTCTTCCCTAACAATAGCCTTTTCAAACACAACTATGATGCTTGTGGTTGTGCTTGACCCTTTGCTTAGTATGATAGTTACATTAATGATAGCATCCATGGAATATTGTATTAAATTTATGATTTTTAACATTATTTACATGAGTTAAAAATCATGCACAAAGCATGCCACATTTGGAATGGCTTTTCCACTCGAGTAATAGAGGACAATATTTGGAGATGGAAATATTGAAGTGATCAAGAGTTAACTGACCTAGTCAATATGGATGAGAATTGTGACAAATCAGAGAATCAGGAAATCTATCAGAAACTATAGTCTTGACAAGAAGTTAAAAAGAGCATTTCTCATTCCCAAGATTGATCTTGTGAACTTTAACCACATCCAATCAATGTCAGCATATAGGCATCGTGTCTTTAACAAAGAAGAAGTTACTGAGGGGACATTACTGTAATAGGCTCCCAACAATCAACTTTTGGAAGTGTTTCTTGTAATCCCAATATCTATTTTTTGAAAGATACAGGATATGATAGCTTGGGTTTCAAGTAATTGTGAATTCATATATTACTAACTTTGGTGCATTTGTCTTGCTTATAGAGTTTTTGTAAGACAGATCGTCTGATAATGCATGGGAATCAACCCACTAGTTCATTTCCCTACTTGTGATCATTATTTTATTTTATTTTATTCTATTTCTTTCGGTTTAAGTATGTGCTCAATTACCATGATTTTGTTACCAAGATTCTAAGGGAATTATATCATGCAATCTGAGCATGATTGAGAGGGGTATGGTAACAATGAGATAACACATCTTAATGGAAGAGCATTTCTTAAGTTATTTTTACATTCTAAACTTAGGTTGCTCTTTTTTTCGTGTCATTAGGCTTTAGGTGTCTAACTTGTGCTTGTATGATAAAGATTGAGGGAGGAAAAGGAAAAAGAAAGAAGAGAAAGAAGAAGAAAGCAAAGAGAAGAAGAAGAGTGTTTAGGAAGAAAAACGAAATAATTAGGGTGTTGCCCACTTTTTCTTAGAGAAATAAAAAATATCATAGACAAACATAAATATCACCGAATATTCCCCCTCAAGCCAGGCATAAATATCACACATGTTTAGCTTGGAAAGATTCTCTTCACTTCATAATAGGCAGTCCATTGGTCAAACAATCCTACTAGGGGTGAGCATTATTCTGTTAAAACCAAAATACCAAACCAAAAATTTCGAATTTGGTTTGTTCGGTTCAATTATTTTGATTTTTGGTTAACTTGGTTTTGGTTTCACTTTTCAAATTTAAAACTTTGGTTAACCGAATAAATTATAATATCAATATTATATATGAATATATGAATATATTGAATAAATATAATGAAATTCGATTTTAACCAAAATAACCGAAAATCAAACCAAAAATTTCAGATCGGTTATTTTAGTTTTTGCTAAATTCAGTTTCAGTTCGGTTTGCCAATTAGAAGCTTGGTTTTTAACTGAATAAACCCAATGCTCACCCCTAATTGCTACCCTTGATATTGTCATGTTTACTCTTCTGTCCCTATTGATACTTCTAGTGATCCTATTTTGTCTTCACACGAGACCTTCAACCTTGATCTCCTTATTACTCCACAAAAGACAAAGAGGAGATGCATGTCTACTGCTTATCCTATTTCCAATTATGATTCCTTGTCACCTTCATATCCTGCTTTTATTGTTGCATTGCCTTCTATTTCCATTCCTAAGTGTGTTTCAAAGGTTGTTGCTCAACCTGAATGAAAGGAGGCTATGGATAAAGAAATGAAGGCCCTTGAAAAAATTAGACCTGGTACTTTTTTGAGCCTGATTTTCTTTTTGTAAGAAGATTATAGTTTTTTGTTAGGGTGTTTTTCAGAGGCCAGCTTTTCTGAGTTTTTCTGTCTATTTCTGCTGTACAGTCTCTCATTGTACAGGGGCATCTTGTATTTCTGCCCTTTTGTTATTAATGAAATACTTTACCTTACAGTTCTAAAAAAAAGACCTGGTACTCAGTTGAGCTACCTCATGGGAAGGTCATTGTTAGTTATAAGTGGGTATACACTATGAGATATAAGTCGGATGGTTCTATTACGAGATATAAAACTTGTCTAGTAGCTAAAGGATACACCAGACATACAACATTGATTACTCTGAGACATTTGCTACAATGGCCAAGATGAATACTATTCAGGTTTTGATTTCTTTGGTTGCACATTTTTCTTGGTCACTGTATCAAATGGATGTCAAGAATGCTCTCTTGAATGATGACCTACAAGATGTATATATGGAGCTTCCCCAGGGGTCTTTATTCCTGGAAGTGAAGGCAAGGTTTCTAAGATTTAGAAATCTATCTATGGTCTGAAACAATCACCTCTTGCCTGGTTTGATCGATTTAGAGGAGCCCTTCAAAAGGTGTGTTTTACACGGTAGCATGTCGAACTCTCTCTCTCTTTCTCTCTCTCTGTTAATTGACGTTGCAAGGTCCAAGAGGGGTATCTTCATTTCTCAAAGAAAGTACACCCTTGATTTGTTGAAAGAGACCAGCAAATTGGTGGCTAAACTAGTTGATACTCCCATGACCAACATATTCTAAATCATACATGTTTGGAGAGAGTTATAGCCATTTTAACCATGGATGCCATTCTATGTTTCTATAATGGGATTTGTGTCTTCCTATTTTGTTGGTCTATCTTGAAGTTGTTTCTGGTCTGTTTAGTTGTAGACTCGTAGTAGGATTAGTAGTGGGTAGTTAGAGTTGTTTCAGGCTTTCAGCTATATCCCTATTTGAGTACCTCTATGGGTTTGTTATAGCCATACAGCAGTTAGGAGTTGTTTTTGTGTAGTTAAGTCTAAATTAGAGTTTGTAAAGGGATATCCAAGTCCCCATACTGTGATATAAATTGTCATTTTAATTGAATTTTTAGAAAAGGATAATGAAAATGAAGTATTTTGAATCTTGTAGAAGATAGGGGGGGGGATGGAGGATCTGGTCTTGGAAAAAGTTTGCATTGTCTTCTGCATCATTTTCTTTTGTTGTGAATGGATGCTTGATTTTTAGGAGCTCTAAAGACAAAAGGTAAGAGGAAGAAGGAGTTGGCACATGTGCCAGAGATTAATGTAGTGGGAGGGGGGCCAAAGACTGAAGGACACGTGGTGGACCAAAAACACAAGAGGCTGGGGCCTGATGGAGTTGGAAAGGTTTTGATGCTTCCTATTGAGGAGTCAACTGCTGGTTTAACTAGGGCCCACTTTTGAAAATCAAAAGAAAGGAAGTGGGTTGGTGTGTTAGGTCTAAAGTGTAATAGGTGGAGTTCAGCTTCGTTTAAACGTCCAAAAAGATGGATGAGATCATGCAAACCCTCTCTAGTTAGAACTCAAAGGGGAAAGGAAGATTGCTGGGAATGGGTGACTTTTAGGTTCAAAAAAGGGAAAAAAGAAGCCGCGGTGAGGACAGTGGAGGGGAGCACAGGAAGCAATATTGTCTGGAGCCCTGGCATAGGTAAGAATGCACCTGTTGCTGCGAGCAACATGTGGTGGAAACTGAAGGAGCGACTCTAACAGAGGATGCTGGCACTCCATCTTTAATTTTTCAGGCAAATAAAGTTCTGTCCAGCGGCCCAAATGAGGACAGTAAAGAAGAGAAGGTTGGCTGGAGGAAAATGAGGAGGAAGGAGGTCTAGAAAGGGTTTGTCATGGCTGACTTAGGAAGCATCTCAAGAAGTGATGATGGAGGAAATGCTGGTCCAGACGCGGTTTTCTGCTCACTTACCCAAGTTGAGAAAAATGATATTGCTCAACGACAATATAAGGAAGAGCTGAATGGTAGTTTTCGTGTGGGTTTGGGAAGGAGGGAGGAGGTTGAGAAAGTTTTAGGTGTGGTAGAAGTAGCAAACGTCTTTGAGGAGGTGGTGGTAGGAAAGTTAGGTGTGGACCTTGGTAGAAGGAAGGTGATAGAGCTCCGTTACTCCTATTTTTTTTTTATTTTTTATTTTTATAGATAATGGAAATGATAACATTATTGATTAAAGAACCAAGTATACATCATACAATTCCCCACTCAGAGGCACGGGGTGCAACCTCCTAACTACGTCATAAAGCTTACAATTGAGCCCAAAAGAGCTTATTCCTATGTACTCCTTGTTTAGCTAGGAGGTCTGCTAGCCCATTTGTCGATCTTCTTTCCCATTGAACTGTGACTAAAATATTTGAAGTCGGCCACTTAAATCTTCTCAAAGTCTCCCTGTACGACCAGGCTGCCGTCTCTGGTTCTTTTAGCCATCCAACAACCAATTTGGAATCACCTTCAATCATTAAATGCTTCACTGCCAACTCTCTTGCATATTCTGCTCCTTGTAACACAACTTGGAGTTTTGCATTTACTGAGTCTTCCCACCCTATAGGACTAGAAAATAGAGATACAATCTGACCTTTGTTTCTAAAGACTCCCCCTATTCCAGAAGGCCTCGGGTTGCCCAAACTACTGCCATCAAAATTTAGTTTAATGACGCCTGCATCAGGAGACTTCCAATCCACCATCGACTTGCTTCTGACTGCAGAACTTTGGCCAGTTGTTCCCAATTTCTCCTTATGTCATTAAAAGTGTAGGAGGAGAATAGATCCAAGGATTTTACCCAACTTATGGCCCTACATAAGATGCTTTCAAACAGACAAGTTTGATCCTGTTGAAGCATAGCTCCACTATTTTTTCTTCTTATCAGCTCTGTTCTGGCAAAGACAGGGTCTCCACAATTGATGGATCTCATGTTCCCATTGCTAGGAAGGGGTATGTTAAGATGTGATCTTTTTTTTTTTAATTCTATTTTCAATTGCAATCGAACTATTGAAGAGAGGTTGCTGCTTGGCCAACCGAGTAGCCGACCAACCTGGGCAGCTGTGAACGTGACAAAGATGCAACAATTCTGTTTTTTTTTTTTTTTTTTTCTTGGAAATAAGCTTCAACAGTTAGCAACTTAGTACTTAGTAGTTATGTTCTTCATTTCTGTATTCTGTTGTTTCTTTGTTTCTTTTTTTTTTCTTGATTTTAGTAGTTTTGTTTCAGCCTTCTTGAACAAGGCAACATGAATAAATTATGTAATCTGTTGAACAAAGCTGCATGGTTTTAGTAGTTATGTAATCTATTGATTCTGTTCTTCCTATTTTTTCTTTTTTTTTTTAACACATTTAATGGACCGAATAGGCCAAGAGGCCCACGACCCAACTGTTGGCTGTAGCTTCATCAATTCAGCCTTTTATTGATTTTGCTTGTGAATTCTAGAAACTGAATGTTTATAGTCTTATAGAAAGTAGAAATCTGAATTAAATGATAGAAATTATAATTTGTGAATTTTAACTAATACTCTTTTTTTTTTTTTTTAATTTAATTAGGTGCTACAAAGCTTGCAATTTGATATTTTGATCTCTTTTGATCCTTATTCCATTTTAGTGTTATATATGTTTTATGCTTAAAATATCTATTTTTTATTAATATATCCACTATAATTATAAAAAAAAAATACACACTTGAGGCTTATGCCTTTCTGTGCTCGGGAGGCTTACGCCTCCCACGTTCTGAATTATGCCTCACGCCTTCGGGTAGTGGAATGCCTCGCGTTATGCCTCCGCGTTTTAAAACATTGTTGTGGACCTACCAGAGGGCAAAGAGACTGTTGGATGCAGATGGGTTTACACAGTCAAATATAAGGCAGATGGAAGTATAGAAAGGTATAAGGCCAGACTTGTTGCGAAAGGGCACGCACAGACCTATGGCATTGATTACTTAGAGACCTTGCACCAGTTGCAAAGATGACATCTGTTTGGATACTTCTTTCTCTTGCTGCCACATACTCTTGGCCCCTGTTTCAACTTGATGTGAAGAATGCTTTCCTAAATGGAGATCTACAAAAAGAAGTTTATATGGATATTCCTGCTGGTTTCTACAATGATGTTGAAAAGGGAAAGGTATGCAGACTTAAGAAGTCACTTTATGGATTAAAGCAGTCTCCCAGAGTATAGTTTGATAGGTTCAAGAAAGCCTTGGTTTCTTTTGGCTACACTCGGACTTAATCTGACCATACCTTATTTATGAAGCGGAGGGGATCCTTGGTGTCAGTCTTAATTGTTTATGTGGATGATATTGTTGTCATAGGGAATGACTTAAGTGAGATTGATTGTCTAAAGAAGAATCTACACAGAGAATTTGAAATTAAGGATTTTGGAGAACTTAGATACTTCTTAGGCATTGAAGTTGCAAGATCAAAACATGGAATTTTCATCTCTCAGAGGAAGTATGTCTTGGATCTTCTACAAGAAACAAGGAAGCTTGGAACAAAGGCAATCAATACTCCTATTGATCAGAATCACAGAATTAATGCATTAGAAGGTGAGCCAGTAAAGGGCATTGGGAGATATCAAAGACTTGTGGGGCGGTTGCTATACTTGTGTATGACAAGACCAGGCATTTTCTATGCAATAAGTGTGGTAAGTCAATATATGCATGCTCCACGAGTCCAACATTGGAAGGTTGTTAACGAGATTCTTGCTTATTTGAAGGGACACACAGGCAGAGGCATATTGTTTGTTGATCATGGACAGTTGAAACTAGAGGTTTACACAGATGTAGATTGGGCAAGATGCCTTGATGGCAGCAGATCTACTTCAGGAGTATGCACTCTTATTGGGGGTAACCTTGTCTCGTGGAAGAGTAAGAAGCAGATAGTGGTGGCAAAGATCAAGTGCTGAAGTTGAACATAGGGCCATGGCACATGGAGTTTCAAAACTCCTCTGGATCCGTTCCCTGTTAGGAGAGATTGGTGTACAAGCAGAAGAACCTATGATGTTGTACTGTGATATCTAGGCAGCAATCAACATTGCCCATAACTCAGTTCAGCATGATCAGACAAAGCACGTTGAAGTGGATAAACATTTCATCAGAGAAAGGGTGACTTCTGGGGAAGTTTGTCTCCCATACATTGCTTCTAATCTGCAGCTTGCTGATGTTCTCACAAAAGGTGTTGCAAGGAACAAGCTAGAGCATGATCTACGCAAGTTGGGAATGTGTGACATTTACTCCCAACTTGAGGGGGAGTGTTGAGTGGGGTCAATTTCTAGTTATTGGGCCCAATTATTTAAGTTGTGACTGTTCAGCTACTTTAGTAGCCACCCTACTAAGGGCACTCTTTTAACCTCTTATTCTTTTAAGTTAAGTATAAAATATAATGAGGGATTGGCGGCCCGACCTAATTCAATTCTTGCGAGGCAAGACTAATTTGGCTTTGAGAACCAAGCCTTGCAAGGCAAGACTAATTTCACCTTGCAAGGCAAATCAAAACATGTGAATCCAGTTGAACCTCATGAAACCAAATCGGGGGTGTAGAGCACGAAGATGGCTTTGAAGGTGTCAAATGCATGATTAGTGCCTCAAGAAGCCATAACCGCTTGTACTTGAGTACAATTTTGACATGCATTACCCTTGGAGGAGACTTGAGATCATGCTCTAATGACATTGTGGTGCTAAGGAACACACATCCTAAGGGGAGGAATTGGTGACATATGTTTCTAGACACTACATGAGGAATATTCCAAAATTCTTGCTTCATGAAATGTAGCCCTCTCCCTCACTTCTATAAATAGGGAAACCATCCTTTGAGAAGGGGATCTGACTTCATTCCATTCTGAGCTAAACCCCATTTCCTTTCCCTTGGTGACTCCAAGTCCATCTTTATCCTTATTGGCGTACAAAGGGGACCTAACATAGCTGATGGCAATACTATTGCGAAATGTAGGGCTCTAGGTTTTCAAGAGGATTGGAAAATCCAGCCAAAGCTGGATGGATTGGCGTTCAGTGGTTTATTTGAGGACCGAGCAAGAAATCTGGAAAGAGGTTTCTTTCAACAAGAGGTGTGGGAGACAATAATTGAGATGAAAGGAGACAAATCTCCAAGGCTTGATGGTTTTACAATGAAGTTTTTCAAGAGATGCTGGGGCTTTCTCAAGGAAGATATTATGAAAGTTTTCTCAGAATTCCACTCTTCTACACATTTGGAAAGAAGCCTAAATTCCACTTTTATCACCCTATTACCTAAGAAAAAATGGGCTGAAGATCTAAGGAATTTTTGACCAATCAACCTCATTGGGAGTGATGGAGTGTTTACAAGATTTTGTCCAAAGTCTTGGCCAAGAGGTTGAAGCCGGTGATGAGCATGATTATCTTCAAATTCCAAGAGGCTTTTATTGAAGGGAGACAATTAACAGATGGGGTTTTGGTAGCAAATGAAATTATAGTCTCTTGGTTAAGATGTGGGAAAGCTGGATTGCTGTGTAAGATGGATTTGGAAAAAGCATACGACCATGGAATTTCTGGATTATGTTGAGGAGAAAAAACGTTAGTTCCATATGGAGGAATCGAGTGAAGGTTTGTGTGACTAGTCCTTTGTTTTCTGTCTTAGTAAATGGTGTGGCCTGTGGTCAGTTCAGGAGTTCAAGAGGTTTGTTTTCTGTCTTAGTAAAGGGGACCCCTTATCCCCTTTGTTATTTTGATGTGTGATGAAAGTTTTGGGTCAGTTGGTCTTCAGAGCAGTTAGGGGTGGTTTTTCGGAGTGTTTCACAATGGGGGAGGAAATATTGGAGATTCCTCTCCTTTGGTTTGATGATGATTCAGTGTTTTTCTGTGATGCTTCTAGCAAGCAATTAGAGTATTTGATGGCAACCTTGTGGTGGTTTGAAGTAGTCTCAGGGCTGCACCTAAATATTTATAGAAGTGGAAGAGGTGGGGGGTTTTCTAAGTTGGGCAGATTGTTGGGGTTTCAAGGTGGGGAAGCTGCCCATCAAATATTTGGGCATGCCTCTAGGGGCAAAATGCAATGCAAAATCTGTTTGGGAGCCTATAGTAGAGAGGGTGGATAAGAAATTGGTACAATGGATTATCAAAAAGGGGTAAACTCAAATTAGTTAAAAGTGCGTTGACTTCTATCCTAGTCTACTTAGGTGGTGTTTGGTAAATCTGAAGTCTGGAGTCTAGAACGTAAAAAAATCTCTGAAAGCAATCCATGAGAAATTTGTTTTTTTGCTTTTACAAGCATCTGATTGTAGTGAAGTTGTTCGATAATCTGAATGTTGTGACGTTTGATTAAATATGCATTTTACAAATTTACCCCTTGAACTTTTATTTAACTAATAATAAATAAAATGATTAAAAGAATATGATATTATAGAAAAAATTATAAAATAATAAAAACATAAAATTTTAGAAATGATAAATTAAAATAATTAATAAATAATATTAAATTACTCCTCTTCCTAGTAGAAGAGTCATGACCATCTCCGATCACTTCAAAATCATGGGGCTTCTTTGCTTCTCCAAAATTCCCAATGGTTTTGTTACACCAAAGGTAATCTTAAGCTCATTCCACTTACTTTCTGCATAAGCTTATCTATTTTGTTACTCGTCTTCAACCCGTAAGTTTATCTCCTCTGTTACCTGTCTTCAACAACAATACATCTTCAACTTGTAAGCTTATCTCCTCTGTCACCCGTCTTCAACAATAATGTGTTCAAACGTAAGCTTATCTCCTTTGCCACTGGTATTCAACAACAATGCGTCTTCAATCCATCTTCAACAATGTGTCTCCTCTAACTGCCGGAAATAAAGCTAATTTTCTTACTTCGATCCTCTGAATCCAGATCAAAAGTAGAACTAGAATAATTGTCAATTGTTCATCAATAGAACACCTATCAAACGCATGCCTCTGTTACTCCTAGAACATGGTCCCAATAATAACCAGACCCCGTTAGACTCTGATTCCTCTTCATCCACTTCTCTTAGGATCTCTTCTTCATTCATAACCTTAAACTGATCATCTCTCTCTTCTTCTACAACATCTAGCTCATCAATCCGATCATCATTTCTGTTACTGGAACCATTACCGTCTACATCTTCTGGTAATGGATTGACAACGAGTTCATCAAGTTCGTTGGAGGAATCTTGTGAGAAATCTAGATTTGGAACAGAAGGATCTCCCATCCTAGTCTTGAAGAGAAGAATGGGTGTACTTGGAACTGTCAATCAAAGTTGAGTCGACTGTAGAGAATTCAGACTGAGAGGAGCACAATGATGATGGCACAAAGATGAGAACCGTAATAGGGGTGTGAAGTTTTCAACATTTTTTGGTTACGGAAGGGTGGAGGAAGACAACCAATTTTGGGTTTTTAAAATTTATAGAAGGACATGGTCGGAAGTGAGATTTCATCCACTACCTTTGGACACACTCGTAACATAGTTGTCAAGGTGGCACCTAGGTGACAAGGTGCCCTTGGAGGTTTGCCTCGCCTAATCGCCAAGCAGTTTTCTATAGTGTGTTATACAAAACTTTTATATTCTTAATTTTTTGAGGTTATAATTTTAAAAGACATTTTTAAACTAAAATATTCATCTTGTGTGTTTATATACTAATTTCTTTTTATTATTTTCTTATTTGTTAGGGTTTAATCCACACAAACATTGCTAAATGCTGTATTGAACCCTGAAAGACTTCAAAACCTGAACCACTAAGTAAGGAAGAACTTAAAATGTTGCCTAACCAACACATTTACTTCTTTTTCTTTACTAATTTTGTGTGTCTATACATTACCAATTTTCTTCTTCCACCTTTTCTTTTCTTCTTTTCCTATAACAGAAATAGAGGTTCAGCCCTTATATTTTTTGAAATTTCTTTTCTTTCTTCTTTTTTCTCATGAATATGTTGGAATTTGTTGATTTTCTATAGAAGTTTATACTTTTCTCATGAAAATTATGGAGAATTATTAAGGAAATATGATTATGGAACCTAGGGAACTACCCTAGGATACATATTTTTATTTGAAAAAATCCATTGCCTAGGCGACTAGGCGACAAGGGTGTGGAGGTAGTTTAATTGCTGAATTATTCCAAGGGTTTTTCAGTATTTGGAGGGATGCTTCAGAGGTAGAACTAAGCGACCTCCAACCGCTGAAAAAGCAACATTTTCAGCATTCGGAGGTCGATTCAATGCTAGCGAACGCCACCTTACTGCCCATATACCTAATTCTAGCCGGGATGGCAACCCCCCTCCATTGAAAAGAAACAAAGGGAGTTCTTATGGAAGGGATGGAAGGAGGATAAGAAGATTCATCTAGTAAACAGGTAAGGGTATGTAAGCATTATAAAAATCAAGGGTTAGGAATCGGAAGACTGAGAGATTTAAACATTGCACTCCTCACAAATGGTTTTGGAGATTTGGTCAGAAAAGAAAACAGCCTGTGGAGAAGAGTAATTAAAGCAAAATATGCTCTAAGGCCCCGCTCGCTTATTGGGAATTTATTTACACGGGTAAGTGCATTTACCCATGTTCTTTTATTTCCTAGGAAAATAAGGAAATGACCATTTTATCCATAAAAAGCTATTATTAAAAGTGGCAATTTTGTCCCATCCAAGTGTTGGCAACTTCCCCCCCAGGTGGGAAAGTTACTTACCCACCTGGGAGATGGGTATCACTTACTCGGTAAGTGATACTCAGGGAAAACAGATTTTCTGTGGGCCCCACATAAATCTGAAAAAAGAGCATGGGTGTCTTGGTCAATGGGAACCAAAATCCCTTGACCAACTTTCCCCCCTCTCAAAATCCACAAAAAGAATGGGCCCTAAGAAGTGGGGGTTGGGGAAAGGAACCAAATTCAGGAAGGAAAGAGAAAAGCTAGTCTTTTCAGTAAGGAATTCAGTTTTGAGGTGGGGAAAGGAACCAAATTCAGGTTCTGGAAGGATTGCTGGTGTGGAGGTGGCCTTTTGAAAGATGATTTTCCTGAATTGTTTGCAATAGCAGTGGATAAGGAAGCAAAAGTAGCTGAGTATATGCAGATTTCAAATGGAACTTGTGTCCGGAATCCCATCTTTACAAGAGCGTTAAATGACTAGAGATTGATCATTTTGCTCATTTGTTGTAAAAGCTTTATTGTAGCCATATTGACCATACTAGTGAGGATAAAAGAGTTTGTCTGGGTGGGAAGAATAAGCAGTTTTCTGTGAGCTCCTTTTATAACAAGATGACTAGAGAAGAAAATCAGGAGTTTCCTATGGATCTAATCTGGTGCAAATTCATTCCTTCGAAAATTGATTTCTTCCGTCTGGTCTGCCTACCTCAATAAGATTCTGACTAAAGGTAATCTCTTGATTAGAGGTGTGGCAGTCAACTCACCAGTGCGTGTCCTCTGTAACAGGATGGATGAATCTGTTGACCACCAGTTATTACACTGTGAGTTCTGTTATAACATCTGGGTGAAAGTACACAGCTTGTTTGCCTTCAAGGGGGGTTGTACTGAGTTGGTGGATAGTTTCTTGAAGGGGTGGCAGATACAAGGTTCAAGCAAAAGAGGGAAGGTTATTTGGCAAATGATTCCTGGAATAGTGTGGTTGTTGGTATGGCAAGGAACTCTCGAATATTTCATAACAAAGGCAGCCAAGTAAAAAAAAATGTGTAGCAAAAAGTTGTGGCAAACTGTATTCTTGGTCTTCAGCTCAGCTCAACTTAAACTGTTTGATTTATAGTTCTTTTTTTTATTACGTATATCTTTTTGTAAATGCTGAAATAGTGACCTAGTTTCTTGGATGTTTTCCTCCCTGTTACAGCCTTTAGTTGTACGTGGTATTTTATTCTGTCTTTTAATGAAATTCATACTTTACCTCTTCTGAAAAAGAAGTTGAGATTTTTTCCATGGAATCAATTTCATTCTCTTGAGCCCTAATTATTTAATAAAATCATGCACCATCTATAGCAATAGAGCTAGGCTAGATATATGTTTCAAATTTTAAGTATATTAACACTTAGAGATATGCATACCATATTTTCATTTTAGCATATCATTCTTATACATGGCTATTATCTTTATATTTGCCTGTTAGTTGGTAAGCCCCTTATTGGAAATATTAGGTGCGATTCTTAATTCTTGCTAATAGACTATAGATCCCTGCTGTGATTCAAACAATGAAGGTCGTGGGTGGAGATCTTATTGGAAGATTTCAAATGCCTATATTTTAGTGTTTCATGCTTTTAATTAATGCAGCCAGCTAATCTAGTCCAAGTTTTGATGCCATTGGTATCTGTAGTTCTCTACTGCAGGTTGTGTATGGCTTGGCTAGGTTGACTCTAACCTCAACCAAGCATGCATTCTTAAAATTTGGATAGGATCTCTCTCTCTCTCTCTCTATCCCCCCTAAATCTCCATAAAAAGTTTAATTCTGCAGTTTAGTCCCTTTATTGCTTAAGCTAACATGGCATGCTAGCTAATAAGCATTGATAGAATAGGTAATTGTAAGTATTTGTTTGGCTGCTTTGATTGGGTATTTTCATGTCTTAGGTACCATGGAAAGAGCATATTGAAATGCTAAAAATTTGACTATCTAACATTTTTCTTCCTACTCTCCTTTCAGGGAAGTATTCTTCCAACTTAATATTAAACTAGCCTGCCACTTTTACTTGCTATGCAGGTTTGTCAATTTGTGAATTGCTTGATTGAAGTGAGAAATGAATTGAAGCACAAGTATATCATCCAATTCTTCCAGACGTTGTTTGTCTTTCTGCATCATCCGTCCTATAGGTTCCTCAAATCTAAAAATGGTCTGGTCTCTGTTTTATATTACAGATCTGTTATCATCCAAAGGAAGTTTACAATAACAAAGGCTCTATTATTCAAAGCAGATAGATCTTCATTTGACCGTCTTTGTCAACAGGTCAGTTTTGTTACTGGTACTTTTGGCTGCTAGAATGAGGCAGCAAATGCTTTCTTGTGTTTGGATTGGTGGGAAGTTGAATGCTGGAGGAAAGGTTAAAATGAAAGGAAATTGTCAAAATGAAACTATTAGCCCCCCTTGCAGATTACAAAATCCACTAAATTGGCAGAAAATGTGTCTAAAGGTCTGCTTATATTGAGATTCCATTTGACTCTTTAATCAGAGCCAAATGGTGAAGTATATTCTATGAATCCTTTTCCACTGCATGTTTCCACTTCTGCCATAATCCAAACACAACTTTCATTGCCTTTTGGAAGATGTAATATATCAATATCTGCAGTTACACAAACTAGAAGCAGAACAGAAGAGATTAGAAGAGGATGCGGTTGTTTACAATTGGCTCCAAAAGCAGATTAAGCTCTCACCAGCCTACAAGAAGGTATATTGCAGCTGTTTTATGTTATTTAAGATTTTCTTTTGGGATTACCAACACTGATCAAAAAGAATTTTATCTATGTAATAAAGAGGAACACCCCTACTTACGAGAGTCTTACAGCATGGACCAATACAAGTTGGTAAAAAAAGTAAATGCTGATGAGTAGAAATGCAGAAATATGTGAGTCCCGTAGGTGTACCCTGGCCTTGGTACAGTGGTGCCCCCCATGGCAGGTCATGTCTAGCAAGTAGAAACTCCTACCCTTGCAAGACCATCAGTTAAGTCATTGGCTTATCTATGATTCCAACTGAATGAGCTGTTCAAAGGAATTTCCTATAGACCATGAGGATTAATCACAGGATGTTGACTTGGCATCCAAGCTGAACATATTGTTCTTTTGGATTCTTTAATCTGCAAAATTTGCAGCTAATTCTGGATGGTGTTTGATAACTGCAAAATATGCAGCTAATTCAGAAAATATTCTAAATTTAGGCATCCCATTTAAATTTTCAGTAAATCACCACTTATTTGCTGAATGATGAAGCATAGGTCATGTGGGTGATTAATTTACCCCTAAAATTTTATATATGCCTTTAAACTGGAATTTCTATGATGCTGGAAAGGTATGACACTAGAGGAACTTTGGCCAATCAGAGAACCCCAGGTGAATTTTGATGATTTTACCAGTTGATTGGTTATCAGTTTTTTAGGTATCACGCATTTTTTGTACCATAATGGGACTCTTCTAAGTTAGCTTTTTTGCCTTGCACTTTCTATGCTTATTTCAGCGGTTATTAAGAAAAAAACCTTTTAGTTGAAAAACTGGCTTTCTACTACCGCCCCCCACCCACCCAAAATAAAGAAACAAAGAAAGAAAGAATGGTTGCAAGATTTGTTCTGTTGGCACGTTATGGGTCAATTATAGGCTTTTCTTTTTATCTTCAATAAAAAACGTCACAACCCACTAAATTGAGTTTTATGTGCGATGTGACTGGCTTATTCCATTTTTCAGTGTGCTAAACGAGTGGATTAGACGTAGTACTGTTCATCCACTCTCTTTTAGGCTACACAACTAGTCAAAACCAAGTTACCCTTGACTGTGATCCTCCTGATGTCTAGCTCACTTTCTCTCCCTTTGAAGATGCTTGAAATTGGTGCCCACATGGAGTTGAAGGCTGCTTCTGACCAGCTAGTAGAAAGCACGGACGCAGAATTTGCTTATATCTCGTTTGAAGAGTTATTAGCACAAGAAAAGAAAGATTCATTTTGGTAGGTAAACAATGGTGAACAGAAACCCTTTTTCGATTTTTTCATTCTATATGCCTGACTCACTAGCCATATGTCCCGTACTGATGCAGGCAAAGAAATGGAAAGCTGAGATCATGTACAAGCTAATGGCCGTTCATTTGTCGACTGACGCTCATCCTGGTTCACTAAGCAGTACATATATCAAAAACCCAAAGCCCAAAGTTTTGTACGGATGCAGGATTTTTTGACTGCATGCGTCCTTTATGGGTAGCTTTTTTTCATTTTTTTATTTATGAGATCTATGCCTTGATAATATTTCTGTAGGTTTTCCCGCTGTGACGACAACATTTTGGCTGCATATTGACATGGCATGAAAAACCAACCTTCAGAAGAAAATAGGCCAGTCTCAATTACTACAATCCCAATACTAATATACCATGTTCAGAAATTTGGCATCTCTCTTTAACAATGAAGGGGCTGATTAAAGAGTGGTGGTAAGTCTGGTGACCAATGCCAAGCTCCAAAAGTCATCACCAACTCTAGACACTTGGGGTCTTAGATGACCCCCCATACTCCAGTCTCAGACAGATGCTGTTTTCTTTTATTGCTATTGAGGTTGTGGAAGCTTGACATTTTTCTTTTTTATTGATAAGGCCATAGGGGACTTAACTTGCCTATATAAAAGTGAATTTGAAAGATTGTCATTCTGTCTGGTTTTGGATTTTTCAATTGCCGGGCGCCTCATACACCATATTTAACCCTTCTCCATACCTAGTCCTTTTTCTTTCTTCATTTCAAGGTGTGAAGTTGGTCATTAAATAATAAACCTTGGGCTCAGTCACTACTGACCATTGGTTTGTCGTTCCATCTAATTTAGTTTCTTTGTCAGGAATGATGGAAGGACAAGTTTAAAAAGAGAAAAGAAAACAGAAAAAAAAGGAAAATTGATGTCAAGTTTTGAATTATTGTGGATGTCATTGATTTGACTTCGTAATAGGTAAGAGGATGGTTTCCTACATGGAGCATGAGAGAGAGAGAGAGAGCAATCATCACTCTCAGATCAGAGATTGGGGGATGGCCTGGTGCAAGACCTAGAAATCTATAAGGAGATATCTAGATTCCTTGGCACCGATTTCGAGACATGCCATAGGTTCTTCTCATTGGAGAAGGGGCTTTCAATGGAATGCCTGATACCTATTCGATGATATGGTATGGTTAAATCAGCTGTCTTCTCTTCTTTGTGAGGCACATATGCTTTTCTCTTTTAAAAATTTCCTCCCCTCTTTTTCCTGGTAGGCGCCACCTATATTGTTTTTAAGACTACAAAGCAGGGTGATGCTTTGCTCATTTTATATTGAGAATTTTTTTTTTTTTATCTTCCTTTAGCTTGCTTTTTTTTTTTTTCGTTCTTTGAACCTAGTAGGGCATAGTTCTAGTCCAAGTAGATGTATCATACTTCTGCCCAAAAAAATAAAAGACTAGATGTATAATACAGAGTGATATGATAGTAGGCTTACCGCACTAACAATGAAGTTTGAGTCAGGTAAGTCCACTCTAGGGCAAGTTACCATGCCAAAGCTCTCGGTTGTTGAATGGCCAGTAAGCAGTAAGTACCAAGCAGCAGCAACACCAATATTTTTATTTTCTTTTCTGTGAGGGAGCCAAAAAGTAAGTCATAAGGTGATTGATCGGGGCAGGGCAGGGAGAGATGGAAGCAGTAGTAGTAGGTGGGGAAAAGCAGGTGGGACTTGGGAGTTGGGAGGGGAGGAGAAGATTCTTTCAATCTAATTGATTTGATATTTGTTTTAGGACAAGGGTGCTGAATCAGAAAAGGACGTGATGCCAGATTGGTTGCTGATATGCACAATGATCAGGGGGTAATTGGAGCACAAAGAGGCAGTAAGAGACAGCATTTGGGTTGGCCCCCACTCCCAGTGTCTTGGGGGGTGGCTCTGCCTCTACCCCTGCCCCTGCCTCTGGCTCCCGCAGGGCTCTGCCAAGATGACAATAATAGAGCGTCCCTGAACAGCTCTTTGATTTGACCACTCACTGCTCTCTCGATGGAAGAACCAGATTTTTGGGATTCACAGTTTTTAGTAGGACTACAATGATTCTTCATGATTTGCATATACATGTCGACAGCTATGTCAGCGGTACAGACTTGTATCGGGTACGAGTTTATCTTACACCGCACATATGGAACATTGTTTGGCGGATGCATTTGGATTGCATCGCATTTCCACCTTGGTTTTAGAATCTTGGGCAAGTTTTTGTTGATAAGTTTTTAAGGCCCTGTTTGGGTGTCACATGATGAAATGATGAATTGATTTTCAATCTGGGGATTCACCTCTGCACTCTATTCTCCTACTTTGAATGGAGAGAGGGGACACTGACATCCTCCACCACCACCAGCATCAGCTTTGAGCTTTGCTGGATGCTGGTCTGTTGATTCCAGGTGTGGACAAAAGGGATACAGATTATGTTTTTTGTCTCAATCATTCATACAGGATATATGCTTAAAGCCCACGCTAAGGCATTAGTAGAAGATATAGTCTCATTCTCTCACACAAGATGCTGAGAGAGAGAGAGAGAGAGAGTGTCACCAAATAACTGGGAGAAGGCGATTTGATTGTGTGAGAATGAAAACATCCCAAAACACGTGTTAGTTGAGCGGATTCCATTCCCATTTTGAAAACTTAGACTCAATATTTGCATACACGGTACCTTGATATTCTTTGTATCTCTCCCAACTCCTAAGGCTGAGTTTGGAAGGAGTACAACAGAATCTTATATTTTGTATTATTTTGTATGTATTTACATTATATATATTTGCATTTATACTGCTTCCAAACTGATTTAGTTTGTCTGCAGCGCAGACTTCATATTCACGAACACAGATAAAGAAGTACAATATAAAGTGAGTGGTTAGGGCACATAACATTTTTCACAATTGCGGCACATCTCTAATAAAAAGCTTTCCATACATTTTTCTTCATTATTTGTATTATTATAGAATTAAAGGGAGTGATTAGTATCCATTGGATTGGGATGTATTCCTCCTGATCCGTCAACCGGGAAGTTGGTGATCATTGATGATGATTATATTTGACCTAAATTAAAAGACAGTGAGATGCCCAGTCATCTATTGTGTATAGAGGAAGCGGACTCCGTGACGAACTAAGGATCAACAATGTGTGGACAGCCATTCAGACTGTAGTACATCTGAGCTGTTAGAGAAAAGCTGTGGTGGCAAGGTAGGTAGGCCATAAGCACGGTCTACCAACAGCCTAGCAATACATGTCTAGCAGTGAAGGGAATGGGACCTTTCAATTTTCATTCATTCTATTTTCTATGGGTCCCACTCCCCCCACCCCAGAATTTGTAATTTCTAATTTCTAATTTCTCTTCACCAATATATATGAAACACCCAGATTACCCTAACCACCTGGTATGTCGCCATCCTTCACAATAGAAATGTGAAGGATTACCCGATTGGATATCGTATCATCAATATAAAACCCGATTGGATATCGTATCATCAATATAAAACCCGATTGGATATCGTATCATCAATATAAAACCCGATTGGATATCGCAGGTGGGACCCGGACCATGAATTCTGGAGGACCCGACTTTTTTGTCACTAGTGAGTAGTGACCAATAGGGTATCTTGGATTGATAGCTGGCTAGCTGGAAAGGAAGCGGCTATATCGGATCCTGTCCATTTAATCTTATTAAAATAAAGCTCAAGTATTTGAACAAACAGAAAGATAGGAGAGGATAACTACTAGCTAAAGAAAAGAACTGATGCAGATGCAGATCCAAAGCTTGCTTGTTGCTTCTTTTTCTTTTTGTCTTTTCAATATACAATGAGAGCATAATCTCGATTCTCATCCCAGTTTGCTTTGAAGATCAAGATATCAACCAGAAAACAACTTCCAAACACAATAAACAATAGAAAGCCCAAAACAAATATTGCTTCTAAAAAAAATTGTACCCATCCACCTTCTGTTTTCACTCTTTTACCCATATTACCCACTTTTATGGAGAGCACTTAGAAAGAGGTGTAGGAGGAATTTGAGAGAGAGAGAGAGAGAGAGAGAGATCCCAGCTGTAATCCTAGTTCTGGTGTTTCAAATTTCAATGGTGCAAAGCATCCAAAAATCCAGCACACTGATAATGTTGAAGCAGCCTATTGGCTTCCCTTATGCCACTGAAATAAGCTCCATGTGTAGTGGAATAATGGGTTCTATGTGTTGCTTCGCCTGCAAATAGAATTTGAAGTGGAGGAGGAGCTTCAGCAGCAGCAGCAGCACATGCACAATTGCTGCTGCTGCTTTTCGGCAGTGGCTCTGCCATTGAATCAAAATCGTTTCCACTAGACCCAACTGCTACATAACTGTAAGAACCCATGAACAAAGGATCGGTTCCCCATTGACTCTTCAGAACGCTTCTGATACTTGGTTTTTTCCCCAGAGCTTTGTAAGTCTCCTCGGAGTTGACGTGCCCGTTGCTGCATTTATGAGGATTTGCTTGCTTTCCAGGTTGAGAATCTGATAAGAAACTGGAGATTGTGGCTGAAACTCCTTTGACAATCTCGTCATCTTTGAGACACTCAAGCTCCAGAGCTTCTTCCCCTGCAAACCATGAAAGTAGGACACTCGAGTTGTTGTAAATTGGGAAGACAGAGGCTGTCCTCCTCATCCACCATGGGATCTTCCGGTGCCTTAACTCGGAATCAGGCCGGTGGAAAACCATTTGCAAGAAGGGAAATGTTTCAGAATTCTCGCTTTGTCGATCATGGGTTTGATCCAGTTGAAGAAACAACTTGTTGACGACCCCGAATCCGAGCTTAGAAATTGCTTCCGCCTTGAAAGAGGGAAGGGGAGGACTAAACATACCTGAGTCTTCTCGAATTGCAGCTTTCAGCACCCCCAAGGAAACAGTTACTATGACATGATCAGCAGACATGGTAGAACCATCTTCCAAGTGCAGCTTCACAGGCTTACTGTCACAACCGTTGTCTATCTCTGAAGATCGAAGACCCTGCGGCTTCCATTCGATCTTCTTAACTTTTCTACCCAATTGGATCACTCCAGCGGGTAAGACAGAAGCCAGCGATTCGATAATGCTCAAGTATCCCTTAGCAATGGTAATCTCTTCATCCGGGAACTGACGGTACTCACTCTCTGCATTGAAGTCAAGATTTAACAGATCATCGGCCGAAGTGTAAGTTCTTTCGGTGTTTTCATTCATTGCATAGATGGCTTCCTCAAGCAATTTCCGGCTCCAGTTACCGGACTCTTTATCGTCCTCTCCCTCAATCGTCAGAGCCCAATAAGCATCAAGGGCCTGCCGAAGAAAAGAGCCAATACTGAGCTCTGCCAAGCAGCCATTACGCTTACAATTTTGGAGAGCCTTGGTTGCAATTCTGTAATAATCAACTTCGTCGTTGGCTTGAATCAACTTCCCCTGAGCAAAATCCATCATCTTCCGGTAAAGACTGGAAATGGTATCGGCGAGAGATGGATCGAGCTCCAACCCACCTTCGGCAATGGTTACTGGGTCTTGGGAGGAGCCATCCATGCACTCCCATGGCTGCTCGGAGTGCAAGGCCTGGATTTCCTGGGCAATTTTGTGAACAGGACTCCCACCAATGCCATGGATCCATGTTGCACCCATTTCAATTCGGTCACCACCAAACTCAGAAGTATGGATTCTCCCACCAATTCTAGTTCCACCCTCGACGACGCAGAGCTCGAACAGGTCTTTGGATCTTGTGGCTTTGTAGAGCAGATTAGCAGCTGTAAGCCCAGCCATACCAGCTCCAATGATAACAATTCTTGGCTTCTTGGCGACCATTTTGGCTATTTTCTGAAGAAAAACAAAAACCAAGGGGAGAGAGAGGGAGGGAGAGGGCTGATAGTAAGTAAGAAAGAAGAGGATTTTATAAGGAGAGAGTGGGTATGCTGTTGCAAATAGTGAGAGATGTAGGGGCCGTCCATTTCCGATATATTTAGAAGATGTTTCGAATAAAGACGATGCTCTCCTTTTCTTGAATTCTGTTACAGTAGTACCACACCAACACCACTATTTGATGACTGCTGAAATTTTTGTTGTTGAAAGCGGAATATTAAAGAGATTCCAAACTTAACAATGGCTCGAGTCCAAGGTATTGTCAGCATTTGATAATTTTTTTTTTTCAAAGTAGCAACTCCAATGGCCGTGTCATGGTTCAGTAATTAAGGGGGTGTCATTTGAATGCTTTTGTTTTCATTTGTTTTGGAAATTGCTACTTAATAGATTGTGTTTTGTTGAAGTGTAATTTATTTGCACTAGTACAAATGTATGGGAGTGTAAATATAAAAATATGCAAATTCTTGTTTAATTTTGTTTTGAATTCTATTTCATGTTTTGATTTTTTTTCATTTGTACTTCAATCAAACAAAATAAATTAAAATTTGAAACAAAAATAGGTCAGAATTTACAATTGAATCGTTCGCACTTCCATAGTTTTGCATCAGTGCAAATTTATTTGCATTGCAACCAAACAGAGACATAAGAACAAAAACACCTTCTGGAGCAATGTTTTATTTCTCATTTTTTATTCAAATAACAATACATGTTTTAAAGACTATCAATAAACTGTTCAACCTAAAAGCTTAAATTATTTAGGTGAGGCCCACGCCCCTTTGCACCAAAGTCCATTGGGCTTAATTAATTAATTAGAATGGGGGAAACAAGAATCTAATACTAGAAGATATGATTAAACAAGCAATCGGATGAAAACACAAAATGGGTATGTATTGCTAGACAAAAGCCATCAAGGGGCTATTTGGCATCGTTGTCGTTTCTTGGAGTAAGCATCACATAGGAAAAAATGGTGCTCCAGGAAATGGGTATTTGTTTGGAACCGTTTTTTCATAAAAAATTGTGCTCCAAGCCACATCTCGAAAATTGGGAAGCTATAGCTTGGAGCAACGCCAAATTCGACGTTTCCTGAAGCTGCAGCTCGATGCTGCCAACAGGGCAATGATGTGAAACTGATGTGGCACTGGATAATGGGACCAGTGCTTAAAACGTTTCCTGGAGCAATGGTACCAAACGGAAAAAGTTGTTACTCCAGAAACGTTGTTACTCCAAAAAAAGTTGTTGTTACTCAAACAAAAATAAAGGCATTGTTTTTTTTGAGAAAATGGTACTCCAAACTACACATCAATAGCACCGTTTTCACAACAGTAGCATCAATGCCAAACATATACCAAAATAATCGTTTCTTAAAATAGGAGTTTAAAAACATGTTTTATATTTCAGTTTCAAAGGGGGATAAATAACATATAGCCAACAACATGTTCTTTTATATGGTTATTTTAAAAACCAAATTATTTTCTAACCAGCTGATTTTGTTTTATTTTCAGAATTCAAAAAAAATAATAATAATAATTTACATTGTAAATAGTATCGTTTACAAGCATAATGTCTATTCTAGTGGATGACCTTGTAGTAAGTACGGGGAATCAGTAATGTTAACTTTACACTATGGAATCAATAATGTTAAATTTATATTTATTAATATTTTAAATATTTATTGAAATTTTAAGAAATATTTATTTCAAAAAATAGTTTTTCAATAATTATTAGAATATTGATAGTTTTCTTTTTGTTATGATACGTAGAGTGTATGACTAACTTAAATTAATAGAATGTAGGGAGAAGTGGTTGTGGATAACCACTTTTGTATTTTCTGTATTTTTTTTAGGAATGGATTGAAAATGGTAATAGTAGGTTGTGGGGCTTTAACAACAATTTCTCAAAAAATGCCACATGTCTAGCTTTTCAAGAAAATGAGTATGTCCTGTGTCTGAATTGTGGGGAATTATAACTTGGTAGTGGGTTGTGGACTTTAACAAGATTTTTTCAGAAATTGCCACATGTCTAACTTCTTAGAAAATGATAAAACCATTTAAGTGATGATAATGGGTTATGAACTTTAACATCAACTTCTCAAAAAATGCCATTATCTAAATTAAAATAAAAAGAACCACGTATCTAAATTATGAAGGTTGGGTCAGAATCCTATCCAAAAGCAATACACGTTGTATCAAATTACACTGTGTCAAAAGCTGCAAGCAGTATCTGTCTGTACCAATTCAGAACTGAACTTGATATAACAATACTAATCATTTAAGCCTTGTATCAAATTATATAGGATTGAATAAATTGAATGGGCCCGGCCCAAAACCCGATTATGAAATAGTATAAAGCCGAACTTAAAACCCAGCCCATGAACAGATCCAATCTGTATATTTAACAACAAATATTGCATTTTTAATTTACAAAGGTAGAGAAGGGTAAGAAGTGGACAAGTAGAGAATTAAAAGGGACAGAAGGATGGTCCGGTAGTGACCCGTTAGATGTGCAAAAGAAAAGGTTGATGGGATTGGGCTATCTATAAACATATCTCGTCTCATTTATGACGCTTTTGGCGTCGCTTGATTCCTCATCTTGGGTTTAAAAGAGGGACAACAGAATATTCGGTCAAAAAGCCGTCACCGTAAACATTTGCTGTCGCTATTCCTCAGGCTGCGGTACGGTACTAAATGATCCGCTTTCAAGTGTGTTAAGCCGAGTGAGCTTTATACGTCACATGATTAGGGAAAGCTTTTTTGTATTTTTTCAATTCAAACAGTTTCCCCTGATCTTAGACCAATTCATATCTCCTTCCCACTAGAATCCTACCCACGACACTACATTCGTATATTGGGCTGCGTTTGTTTGCGGTACAAACTTTGAACCAGGGTAATTGTGTATCTCGGTTTGCATTTTTAAGCATTTGGCTGCCATACAAAAACGTAATGATTAAGATGTGAGAAATGTTTTTTCTGACATCTGAGAAGTACATCAAATTTGTACTCTAATAATTGATGTATTTGACCAAAAATTTAAGGCTACAAAAACGGGTTATACTTTGCATTTTTAAACCGGAAAGAGAGTACTTATTGGAAGTACATATTTGTGTTTGTATTACAACCAAATACATCTATGGGATCATCTCCCCATGAATGGTAACATGCCAACTTGGGAGATGTTTGTAATGAGGGGTGGGTAGGCATAGGTAAGGTTATTGTGGGTAGGAGATCTGAACTCATCTTAGGCTAGAAGAGGTGGGGATGGGGAAAAATATTTTTGTCCCATATCGGGATAGGGTTTGCATATAATTCTTTGAATCCGATGATAAATTTTTAAAATACCTCTAAGTTTATTATTAATTTGTAATTTTCAATATTCCTCTAAATTTTCCTCAAATTGCTAAAATTTTAAGATCCCATAATCCAATTTCTATATAATATCATTTCTAAAATACCCCTAAAATATTTGATCTATTTTTAAGTATTCACCTTAGAACAGAAAAAATTTGAGGATTCTCTTGTCTTGAGAAAGGGTGCCCTGCCCCAAACCTGCCCGTTGCCGTTTATAGACATAATAGGGGAAGGGGACCAAGGGGTCACCTGTTACCGGTTTATTAACTGGAAGTCTGGAACAGCATTTAGCTTGTAAAAATATAAAAAAAAAAAAAAAAAAAAACGCGGTTTGACAAACTAAAGCAAACCCCAACTAACCCGGCTCGAAAAAAACCAAGTGTAAATAATTTCCGGCCTACCTCACATCCTTTATTCCTATACATAAAGTGTCCTTTGAGTATATGATATTGTATTTGTAATACCCAGAACAGAACTGCATCTCTTTTTGGCTGGGCTGAATGGCTGATACCAAGATCTTCATCAAAGGCCGTGCAGATATGTACAGTTTCTTCCTTAGCTAAAAGTTTAAAACCACGATACAAAATTCAAAAAAGATTCATTAGACAGTCATGACAATAATTGAAGTCCTGAGACTCTGAGAAATAGTTAAAATTGAACTACGTACCCAGCTAGAGAGTTACTCTCAAGTAAGGTGCTGGTGCTCTCTGGAGTAAGAACAATAGTGGAGGACTGAAGGGGGTACCCCATTATTAAGGATAGAGAGCCCACCAACCACGCCATTATTGTAGTTGTAGGAACTAGATAGGGAAAGCAGGACCCTGAATTACAGAACCAGCCATTAATTGCTTGGAGTTTTAACACAGAATTTAGTAATACTAATACAATAATAGATGAGTAGTTCACAGTACCATAGCCATTATGGGGAAATTCGTCAAATCCTAAGTTTCTAAATTCTAGCAGTCTCTCCATATCGTCTCTCGAGGAAATTTTCTTTAGCTCCTGTGGCTTTCTTCACTGGGAATAGGTCACATCACAATCTGTATAGCTAGAAGCGCCTTAGAAGGTAAATGTTATTCCCCCTTTCTTTACTGTGTTTTGCTTTGGACCTTTGATGGTTGATTGGATCAACTGAGTATGAAAATAATGGGAAAAGAGAGATCCTTATCACTGCACAACTTTTCAAAGGATCAAAGAGGTCTCTTGCGTCATCCTTTCCTTCCAAAGTTGTGCTTCAAAATTATATCTTCACAATTGTTCATGTGTCAGTGGCTATACCGGCTTTTCAGTTTGAGTTTTGACTGCCTCTTCACAATTGAATTGTTATGATTTAGTTTAACTTTAGTGGCCGGAGTTAGAGGTCTATAGGGAGGGGGGGGGGGGGGGGGTAAAGGATTTAGGTCGGGATTCGAATCGATTTGGTTCTTGAGCCACAGAACTTTTTCTTTATGCTTATAGCAGCTTCTGTTCATCTTACCTGTGGCTTGGCTTGGATGGATAGCAATTAGCAAACTGGGAAGCTCAAAGTTTGGAATGTCCAGACTTAAAAACATGCATGACCCCATCATGGCATCATCTGGTCTGACTTTGGTGGCATTCTTCATTTGCCTGCATGGATTTGCAGTTGTGGACGGAAGAGAAGTTCTGAGTTCAATCTTTTTTTTTTTTTTGGGTACTTATTAAGCATGAGATCTGAAGTTACAATCTTAACAAGAGATTTCAATTTGCAAACTCCGTTGACAAGACAACTCTTGTAACAATGCAACTTTTTAGCTTTTTACAACTTAATTTGCTGATGAACATCTAGCAATACAAGTGGGCTTGGATTGAGGTGGGTCGATGCTTTAAAGCTGTTGCCAAACCAGGGCTGAAATTGGTTCAGTAACCCTCTTCACAGACAAGGCTGGCTGGCTCATATCTCAACCGGAATAGGATTTGGAGCAAACCCAAGAAAAGCTATGGTTGCCTTATAATTTACTTGATTTTGAGCATGGCCCAGCTCGATCCACAGGAGAGAGGAGACAACCTTCCCGTCGAGCAAAGGCCAAAGGGATCTAGGCAACCAATGAATGTTATACATGGGGTGTTCCAATGCCCAATGGGCTTTATATTCTGTTACCCCACCATAAATGTAATGGCTGAAAGAAAAACAAGAAACCATACTAAACAGGCAAACACTCACTATGTGGGTCTGGTTGATCTGATCATAGCACATTGATACTAATAATATTTATAAGAAAATAATTAGAACCCTCAACTCTCAACTAAAGCCTTGTTTCAACTTCATAGAATATCTTGTTATATTCTGCTACATGAATCCGGCATCTCTGAAAATGAAGTTCGGGTCTCCACTCTTCATTCCCCAATATCCATGCTCCAATTCTGACACTCAGTCTTTTAAACTTTAAACACCGGTTTTAAATTTTAAATTCATAGTGTCTTGTTATATTATTGGGAACAAAAAAAGAAAAAAAAAATGACAAATTCCGAGTGCAGAGAAGATGCAGTGGTGTGTTTTATTGTCTTGTTTGCTCTTGTTATCGTTTACAGTTCTTGGCTTCAAAGGATAATGAAAAACGGCTTCTGATCACCCAAAATGGATTTTATGAGAAAGGAAAAGTCAAAAAGCCACTAATAATCCAAATGCCAACATGAGAGAGAGAGAGAGAGAGAGAGAGATGTGCTGCAAATGCGACGCCGGCCCAATAAGGGCCCAAACTTATTCTCCTGAATGACTACGTCGTACTTCTGTTAGCAAAGTTTCAGCTCATGATGATCTGGGCCATACAGGGTTAATGGTTGAACTCTCTGCAGCCCAAGCCCAATAGGATAGTCGAAGCAAGTTAGTGTTAAAAAGAATCAAACTTAAAATAAAAGAGTATAAGGAATTCTTGAGAAAAAAAAGTGAGGAAATTGAGGATAGAAGAGGAAACAAAGGAATCTGATTGACAGAAAGGACAGTAGAAAAAAATATGTTGGACGAAAAATTACTCATTTTTGTTTTGGGTCATTTACTAAAACAACTCCTGTAGTTTCATCCATTTATTCAAACATATCCTATAGTTTGTGTTTTACTAAAATAACCCCTTAGTTTGCAATTAATTACTTAATCCATCTTCATTTGGATGACAATGAAGTATGACAGTTTTGACCTTAGTGTCCATTTGAATAAATTTAATTATAAAAATGAAAATATCATTTTTGCCCCTAATAAGACACGAGCAACCACTCCATTTGATTTTATTTGGTCATTTTTCAGTTTTCTTTATGAAGAGTTAGGGATACTTTTGGAATTTACAATCATGACCCATGCTCTTGAACAATTTCCACTCAGTTTAAGTAATCATTTTACTATTTTCAGATGGAAAAACAAACACTTTTTAATGAAATGTTCAATAAGTAAATAGGTTGCAAATTATATGAGTATTTTAATAACATAAAAACTATGGATAGGTTTAAGTAAATCCGTGAAACTATAGGGGTGTTCTAATAATTGACCCTATTGTTTTTTCTATACACATAAATATATATATATATATATATATATATATATGATTGATTAATAGATTCCTTTTTATTCATATGGAGTTTTGTTTTGTTTGGCAAACCAACATTGATTCACCTGAAACTAAAACAACAATGAAGAACGAAAAGAGTTGTAAAACAGGCAAAGAACATTATTAATAAGAAAATGGGTTGATAAGTGGCTGAAGCTGAAGTTGGGTTGGTTACTGTTAATCTCAGAAATTTTATTATTTGATTACTTTATTCATAATTTTGCAATGGATTCATATAGATGATGATTATGATGATTTATCCACTAAAAAACAATATAATTCAACTCGAAGATTTTATACAGCATTGGGCCCAGCCCAGGCCCTTGGGCCGTGTTAATTCAAAATTTAATAAATGCTCTACCCAAACCTGCCCCATGTACAGGTCAGGCTGTCAGCAGACGTGGCATGGACCGGATGGTCAAGATGCATTCTCTTGGTGGGGAGTGCTGACTAGGCGTACAGTGACTTAGGAACAGAAAATTTACATTGCAGTAGAAATATCTGAAGACTGAAGGGCTCTGTCAAAGGAGGGCTAACGGCTAATGTAGCATATTCAAACCATTCAGCTGAGGGAAACACTCTAATTTAGACATGAATTAATGATCAACAGAAAATTTATAATTTCGTTCTCATTTTCCTTCTTACCCACAAGATTAGTTTGCTTTGCACTGTAGCCACGATGGTAGTCTATTAAAATTATTAAATAGCCTTTTTTTGCTGAAATGATGAAATCCATGGGTGAAGATGATTCTTACAAGCCACCTGGCAGTTAACTAGTGGTCTAGGCTGAAATTTGACATGAAAAGAGTACATGGAACCCTTATAAGCTGTTCTGAAAGCTCCAAAGTTATGGAGGTCCAACAGAGTCACTTTCAAAATGGGCAACCCAGTGTGCATAGAGGGTGACATGGAGATAAACATGTAAGCAGGATATTAGGCCCAGCTTCTCTAAATGGCCAAACTTCGATCCGAAACCAATCTTATGAATGTTCATAGCACCATCTACTCTCTTTTATTTTTGGCCAACCATGGAATCCATTTTAGATTATTTTTTTCATTTTGGTGCAATGTTTAGACTTTCAGTCATTACAACCAGAGCTACCTTGGGTAGTGATAACTCTCCATGGAAGCTGATTATCAATCCATTCTCCACAACCACCCCATTCCCTGCTAGCAAGCAAATAAGCCAGATTGTTCTCCACAAATAAACACAAAAGAAGCACTTTTTGAGCTTTAGTTTCCTAGCCACAAAGTGCCCATGGTTTCCTTTGATCTAAGCACCATAACCTGCAAAGATAGATTTAGGGGGGTGTTAAAGTGTTCTTCAATGTGAATTGTTTTTCTTGTTAAGAGTAATCATCTGGTTTTGAAAACAAATTGTTTATTACAACAAAACATGAAAAACATGTTATTTGCTATAAATGTATTTTCTGTTTCTAAAACTAAAACCAAAAACATATTGTTGAGCTTCTGATCTGAAAAACATGTTTTTGTTTTAAATCATACGATACATCTCATCATCTTCATGAATCATGCAATACTGTATTCCAACTTTGGTTTTTGTTTTAAAAGTTGTCATTTTGATTGCCTCAAAAACATGAATTGCTTTTTGAAAAAAAAACAAATTGTTTTTGCTTTTTCAAAACAAAAACACAGTTCAATACTGTATTCCAACACCCCTAATGAATGATTCCTTCATTCCTTCTACAATCTCAATTGGATGCCCTGTATCTCCTTCAATAACTTGGATCAACATTGGTGTCCTCATGAATAGCCCTGTATCCAGCCAGCTCACTCATTGGGCTAAGGTTTTAGTTATTTTGCTTGATCACAGTGGTACAGCAAAGCATGTTCAATGGTTTCATGGCAATGGCAGGCTTTGTTTCCAAGTTCCAAAGAAAGCCCAAATAGCTGAACAGAACCAGACGCTTGTTTCAATGGGGCCATTACTAGTTGTGGATCCAAGAGTTTGGTCGGTCCTTGGACAACTTAGCCACATAATAAGAAGCTCAACCGACAGAAAATTTCCCCGAGTTTCCATACTATCTGTTTTCTGTGCACTGGCTCAGAAGGCTGGAACATGAACTTGATATCCTGAGCTATTTCCTCCATTGGTAACCAATGATGAACTCGTTTGAAGACTGAAGAGCACTCCTGCTAGTCTGCTACCACCAATGAAAAATAAGGACAGAAAATCAATTTCCATAAATTAATAATTACAAGTCATTAGTACTTAAACTACTTATTCTGATTTCCAAATAATGGGAAAATAACAAAAGAAACTTTTTTTGGGGAGATAATTGACGAAAGAAACATTGGATACATAGGGAAACACAATTTCTACTTTCCAGCAATGCAGGTTTTGTTGTGTATGCAATATTTAAATAAGAGATAAGAGCAAGTGTAATGTAAACTCACGCGGTGATGCCTCCGTTTCAAGTAAGATACGTGAAGCCTTCGGGCAAAAGATGACAGAATAAAGTCCACACCGCAAAAGCAGCCAAATACCCTTTCTTTTTCAATTACACACTGTTTCTCGTTGTATCAGTTCCAGACAAGATCGCAAGAGACAACTCTCTCTCTCTCTCGATAAGAAGCCGGCGTCCATCTATACGCGTGTGTTAAACCCAAATTTCGAAACTTCCAAACAATTTATGGCGCTCTCTATGACTATATATCTCAGACACAGAGAGAGAGAAGAAAACGATAAAAGAAAACAAAAAGCTATAGAGTCCAGAGGACAAAAGAAAGAGAATCACTGTATTACACTATCACTGTGTCTTTTCTGTTTACTTTCAAAAAAAAAAAAAAAACTAGATAGACACGGTCCCAAAGAAAGACAAAAAAGTTACAGGCTTACAGCTCCTCTCTTCTACTTTCTTTTTCTCTATAGACAGTATAGAAAAGCTTCACACAACCAGAACTCAAAACCCTAGAAAGACCCACCCCTTGTTTTCCCTTACTCCCTAGCTATACCTCGAAAATTTCAGGAGGGGCCCAGCTGAGGATCCGAGCCAACCACTCATCATCACTCTCCCCACTATCACAGCCGTTGCTTCCATCGCCGGAAACCACCTCAACTTCCGGGTAGTGATACTCGCTCTCTTCTTCGAGAGCCCACCGTCCATTCTCCATCAACGGAAAGCTTGCCGAGAACTCCCTAGTGCTTGCCATCAGATTCAAAATGCCAATACCTCTCATGTCAACATCCGCCATCACACTCGATGCCGAGTCCGAGAATGAAGGTCCGCACGTCTCTTCGTTACCATTGATCGTTACGTAGGAGGACGGTGGGTTGATACCTGTAGGACAGCTTAGCTCCTCCTCCAACGACTTCATCACCTCTGCAACCATCTCCTCTCCAATGGAAAGACCATCCAAGAGCTCCTCGTCGTCGTCGTCACATAACACCGGAGATTTTGGTCGCTTCTCGGTAACCATTGTCGGAGGTTCATCAGACTCAAGACGCTTTGCACTCTTCTTCATGATGAACGGAAAGAGAAGCTGATGAGCCACAACCAGAGAAGAGAAGAGAAGAGAAGAGAAGAGAGAGAGAGAGAGAGAGAGAGAGAGAGAGCGCATTCACATCGAGGAACAAACGAGGGGAATGGTATTTATAGGGAGATGAAGGAGAATAGCCAGCATGGCAGGAGGATAGAGCCACGTAGGACAAAGAGTTGAGGTTAATGACGTGGCAGATATTGTTCTGTCATAGTGGCAGAAAAGACGGGAATTGTATAGTAACTGCGGCCCAACAGCGAAGAGTACAGACGTAATGTCGGTAGGCTGTTTCTGGAAATAAACCCCGCCTCGAGAAACGCCTTTTCCCTCTACTCTATTTACTAGAATGCCCTTTATGCCCTACTCGATTTCAATTATGGGCTGGCTAGCTAACACTCTGTAGTCAAAACAAAAAAATAGGTGTTGTGCAGGCCAAGCAGGCGGCCAACCCTATTACTATTAGAAGTTTAGAACGCTATCCCTCTTACCTAGGTTAGGGTGAGGTCTGAATCCGATGGTGAAATGCTTAATCCATGATAGTTTCAGGCTTTCATGTACTTCATTCCTAGGCTGCCATGGAATTACAGTCACAGATTTCAAGTATTTATTTTCATGCTTCTCTCTATTACTCTTTTAGCTAAATTCTCCTCAACTTGTTAGTTGTGTCGTGCCCTCCCTCCTCTATTCATTAGCTCGGCTTTCTCTGGGTCTATTGTAATTGCTTGAGGATCCCTTGAAGCTTCTCTCTCATTTATAGACTTTTGCTTTGTCCTTTACTTTTCAAATCCGTAGTTTCTCTAGATATTTGATTATACAACGGAGGATAATAAAGTCAATTCAGAGAGAGGTAGAAAAGGCGGTAGCAACTCACTGGCAATTCGTATCTCCAACGCCGATCACGGGGTGTCTACGTGGCAAGTCCAGTAAGTCGACGTGGCTGTACGGAATGTTCTTCTCCGGTACGGACAAAAGGGACAGGGGGGAGAGAGAGAGAGAGAAGAGAGATCAAGAAGTAACTGTTGGCTTGGCGGCGACAACTGATGGAGACGAGGCAGGCGTAGACTGGTTGTTGACCGTCACATGGGATTAACCAGTAGTACGAGAGCGGGGCCCATCTCACACCTACGATCAACTAGAGTCGAACACGTGTGGAGCCCCCCCAGTCTTACTGATTGACGTCGTGATCCAAATCTGACAACCATGTTGATGTTTGTGCTGTGCATCCTTATCATCATTTCATTGCCTTAGACTGAGAACACCGGATCGATCTGGATAGGATGGATGGAGATTGGGACTCGGGAGTTGGGAGTTGGGACTTTGGGAGAGAGCCTCCTCAGATATTAGGTGAACTGCGAACTGTGAAGGTGTGTGAGAGAGAAAGTTTGTTAGGATCACTACTCGGCATAGCATAAATGCATAACTGAAAGTCTGAAACTTGAAATTTATCTCATCCTTCACGCTCTATGGTACTACTCTACGTGATGCATCTGGAACCAAAGGATTCAGCTTTACGGGATCACTGAACTATGCTGTACTGCGAACACGACGAATGGTATGGACTCTTGTCTTGTATGTGCGTGATTGGGACACGATACACTAGGAAGAAGGAAGATGTTGCACGAAATCGGGATGTCAACGGCCCCACTTTTGGACTGATCTACAGGCAGTACGGCTCAAAAGTCAAATCATGGATCAGATAAATGGTATCTGACGGTGCTTGATGCAAGTCGAGGCTTATCCGTGACTCGTGGACGTTGATTGAAGCAGATGAGACCAAAATCCTGCCGACGGGATATGATTAAAATTGGGGAATGTGGAAAGGAGGGTTGATGGCACTATGGCAGATGGAAGTGCATTAACATGTGATGCTAATGGTCCGGTCTGGTGTGGTGTGTTGTGATGGCTCCGTCCTCTCCACTGCTCTCTGGTCTCTGGTGAGTAGTGAGTAGTGACCGGTGACCAGACAGTTTTGACTCATTCCAAGATCCAGCGGGGCAGAACACGACCCACTACATGACTACATCAAGAAAACGATAATGTGTTCTGCAAGGTGAATTGTTCTTATTGTTGCGGGTTTCAAAAATAAATAAAATTCATCTCATTTTAAAATAGATTGTTTCTCAAAAGAAATTTGCAAAAAACATGTTTTTGGTTCTATATTGATTTTGTTTTCAAAACTGAAACCAACACTATATTATTGAACCTTGACTGTTCAACTTCAGTTTCCATACATCATATAATTTTTATACTAGAAAAATATTTTTGTTTTAAAAACTAATGTTTCGTTGGTTCAAAACCAACTTATTTTTTCCTTTTGAAAACAAAACAAAGTTTAAAAATATATTTTTATTTTTTTTTTCTTTTTTTCTATACTGATGTAGCAATTCTAAAAACAAATGAAAACAAAAACGTTTATGTTATAGAAAAGGCACGAAGCACGATCCTCTACTTCCTTTGCAAACTGTGGCCTGTGGGTATGAGAATAGGAAATCATGGATGGGCTAACGGGTCTGATTGTGAAAGTGGCATGATGTGGTGGATTCTAGATCTCTTGCCCACAAGAACTCTGTCCACGTCTACCCAGACCATATTATTCCCGTGAATTGTGAGCATCTCCCCCTGCATGATACTATGCAGAGGATGAGATGTTCTCTATGTGACTGCAATAAACGTGGGTAGAGTTTGTGAGGATAGGAGATCCGGACTCAACATGGTGTGCCTTATTGATTATGCGATACAGTGTGTTAGAGCCCGGGAAGATGAATTTCAAAATGAACTCTACTTTCATCTCAAATTCAGTAGAATTTAAATGGTTTAACTCCCATGGAATATCTAGCTGCTCAATTATCAAAGACTAAAAAAAGGCGGTCAGGATTTCCTATTCACTTTTCCTACCCACTCTCTACCCGCCTTGAATTGGAGCCACACATCTTTATTATGAATTAAGAGATGTGTGGCTCTGATTTACGGTGGGTAGGAAAAGTTTATAGGAAATCTGGGCTCGAATTGAGAGATGTGTGGGTGCAATTTACAGCGAGTAGAGAATAGGTAGGAAAAGTGAGTAGGAAATTTAGGCTAGAAAGAAGGACCTCAGTCACAGTCAGTCAACTCACCTCTTACTTGGAAAATAAACTCAGACCGAGAATTTGGAAATTTGTGGAATTTCTCCCTCTTTTCTAGCTTTCATCGATAGAGTTGGTTAGCACTTATTAGGGATGTTCATAAGAAGACCCAAACTGACCAAACTGACCAACCCGGTCTGACCCAACCCAAGTTGGCCGGGTTTTCTTTAGCATTGGTCGGTTTCGGGCCGACTTAGTTTCTACTTTTTAGTTATTTATAGTTACTTATAGTTTCTACTTTCTATTCTTCTCTTTAGGAATGCCATTAATAGCTTCTTGCATTTTTTTGGAAGGTTTAAAGAAATGATCCTATTCTCTAAGGTCCTTTACACCAAATAGGTAATTACAATTGTCATTTTTACTTAGATTAGAAACCTTCTTAAAAATTCCAAATTTTAGTCTTCTTTTTCTAATATTCCCTTTTCTTGGTAACTTCTAACTTAGTCTGCCCTTACTCCCTTAGTCCATCAACTCAAACACTCAAACTGACCCAAACCAACTAAGTTGGTTTTGACTTAAGGTCGATTTCGATTTCATTTTCAGACAACCTGACCAAATCAGATTGATTGGAAAAACAGCAATAACAGACCCAACCCAACCCATGAACAACCATAGCACTATTCAGGATTATATATTATATAGGGCCCATTGGCATTCGCATTTGACAGGGCAGAAAGTCTGCCCTTATGGTGTTTGAGCCCGCACCTCATATGAAACAAAGAACAACGACTAACTAACCTGACCCGATAATGCTGCAAACGGCTTCAATATTCAATCCAATTACAAACAGTTGAATTTGAATCACCCTTAATTGGATTTAATTCAAATTTGAATTCAGAGAAATGGGATACTGCTTGCAGCCCTAAAACCCAGCCTATTGAGTTATCACAGCAATTCTGCCCTATTCCAAACAGAGCCTGAACCCGAAAGATAAGGGGATAATTTCTAATCACAAGTTCAAAACAAAGAGTTCAAAAATGACGAAGCATCATCTTAGACCCATGGTGAGGCTGATAATTCTTCCTTTAAAATCTCCGTCCAAAGGCACATAAAGACATACGCAAATGAGATCTTATGGTGCACGATCTGGATGCTCCTAATTGAAAGGCAATTCGGATGTTAGTTGTTTAGCTAGTCGGTCGAACTGCAAGGAAATAAGGATCAGAGGACCCGGGGTGATTTATCCGATGTGGTCGCTTCACTGCTTAAGTTAGTACTCAATGTGTACGAGCTAAAACATTGATAGCAAGTAGGCTAGTGAGCAATAAATCGTGCATACCTTGTGTCACTGGGGTAGATGCCCTTATATAGGTGAGCTGCCGTGGAACTCATGAAACACCTCCGAGATCCACGGCCCTTGCTGTTAGGAGTTTGTCCCGTACTAGAAAGTGGACTTCATGATAGCCGATAAAACTTATCGAGTCCGTCCGATCCAGGCGGGATATGGATTAGTCCTAAAATCATGCGGCATGATCCCAAAGAACTCGAAGATAGTTGGCTTGCTTCTAAAAGTCTGCTACATGTCGCATTAGCAGGTCGGGCCATGGCGAGCTACTCGGTCCTAGCCGAGATGCCCGAGATACCTGAAGTGACCTGTTCTAATGAGGTAACAAGGAGTGCCTCGTCAACGTCTTGTCAGCTGGTCGCGTCCACATGTTTGAACGCAAACTGAATTTCCATCCGTGTTGTAATATGTTGCTCTTTTGGGGAGACGTGTAAAAGTAACGGGAGGTGGGTTAATACTCCTGTTTTCTTTTTTCAAACAAAAATACAAAAAAAAAAGCATTTGTCTTTTAATCCCCACCCTAAAAGTCTATGAAATTTTACCTTCTCCAAAACCTTCTGCCCACATCCAAAAGCTCAAAGAGAGAAAACAACCAGTTCATGTCTTCCATCCGATGAACAGAAAGAACATACAATCTATTAAAACACTTCTCTTCCAACATTCTTGAAATCCTTTACTGCTCAGGTATTTATTTCTCCAATTATTTATCTACCAATTAAGAAGTTGGTCCCTCTCTATTGGTCAAAATCTTCCTCCCAGCAAGACGAACAGAATAAAACATATAGAGAGTATTCCTAGTTCTCACAAAAAATGGTTATTATGGCTCACTCAAAATATGCTCATATACCTTAATAATTGAGCGTGGAGACTTTGGATGCCATTGACGTCTCTAAAATCACATAGCTTTATTATACGGTATTAATTAGACCAAGCAACTATGAGGCTTTGATTGTCTTTGAAGATCTCTGAAATCTCATAGAAGTTTTACCCTGTTCAAAATCTCATAGAAGTTTTTTCTTCAAGCAACTATTTATGAAATTTTTACCCTGTTCAAAACCTTCCACCGAGAGAGAATAATCAGTCTCTGTCTTCCATTCGTGTTGTAACATGTCGCTCATGTGAAGGTAACAGAAGGCGGGTTAACGGAGAAAAAAAGGAAGATCCCCATCCCCCACCACGAGCTATAGGCCATAGCCTATAGCTTTTTATGCCACTTGGAGGAATGTTGTGCCGATTCCAAACTATATTATTCATGGGATAATAGATTGATTCTTTGGATCCCATCAGCAGAGCCAAGTATTCAACCCCCACCTAGGGGTGGTAATTGGGCGGGTTGGGTTAGGTTTGGTTTGGATTGAGTTTTAATCCAAATCATCTAATTCGTCAATCATTAATGACCTAGTTATATAAAATTAAATGGGTTGGATTCAACCCAAACTTGCTTTAAACCAATTCAACCCACCCAAACCCATTAATCTTATATTTATTATCTTAAAAAACAAATTCTCTCTCTCTTAACAAATAAATTGGTTGTAGCTTGGAGTTTATTGTAGTTATTATTTACATAAGTGGTGAAGGTTTAAATCACATCACATGCATGTTATTTTTACACAACAGTTAAGCCATTGACTATGTCTGGTCCGGACCGGACCGGACCGGTTCAATCAATGGTGGATTGACTTGGGCCGGACCATATCAGGTTTGTGCACGAGTTCGGGACCGGACCGGTTGATCCAAATCGGGTCAATGTAGCTAAATCGGGTTGGTCCAAATTAGGGTCCGCCGTGTGGACATTGGTCGGATGGGCGGTCTAGATCAGGCAAAGCACACGAAAGCCAAATCATCCTGCCCAAAACCGCTTCCGATTCAGGTTGAGCTGGATCAACTTGTACCGGGTCGGGTCAGGTCGGAGTGTGAATATTGGTTGGACTGGACGACCCGAATTGGACAGAGCAAGTGGCACCAAACCATCCCACCCAAGGTCTATTTCAGATTCGCGTCAACCCATATCAATATGTGCTGGATCACGTCAGACTGCATTGAACTGGCCTAGACTCGAGTCAACTTGATTTGGATTTATGTAGGGTGAAGTGTATTGATTCAAGACAAAACTAAATTTAATCAATTATTAATAGAAAATTAATGCATTAATTATAAATTATTTAATTCAAATGAAGAAAATTTAAAAAAAAAGGCTAAGAATTAATACTTGTCTATAATGGTTAATCCAATTGATGTAACCGTTTTCGGCCACGTACCAATGTTTTGTGATGTAAAATTTTTTGGCTAAGTACCTCGTCATTTGACCCGGTGGTGGCATGCCTTAGTGATGAGCTACTTGGTGGTGAACTGCCCACTAGCGAACTGCTTGGTGGAGAACTGCCTAGGGGCGAACTGCCTAGTGGCAAACTGCCCGGTGGTGAACTGTCTGGTGGCGAACTGCCTGGTGGTGAATTGCCTGGTGGCGAACTGCTTGGCGGCGAGCTCCCTGGTGGCGAATTGCCTGGTGGCGAACTGCTTGGCGGCGAGCTCCCTGGTGGCGAACTGCTCGGTGGCGAACTGCCTGGCGGAGAGCTACCTGGTGGCGAACTCACTACAAGGTGGCCGGTGACTTAGAGAATGGTGGAGCTCCCTGGTGCGACGCAATCTGACTGCCCTCAGCATGAGGTGATCTTCTTTCCTTTGTAGGCAATGGGAGCTGAGGGACCTATTAGACTCCATCTTTTCCTCCTCTTTGTAGGCAACGGGAGCTGAGGGACCTACGAGAACTTAAGTAGAGGTCCCGGGGGTATTTTCCCGGCGGGGGCTCTCCGACGCTTAAGTTAGCACTCTGATTGTAGAGAGCTTTGAAGATAATATTGGAGAAACGAGAGAGCTAGACAGCAGGGATTACTTCCCTTTTTTCATCCCCCTCCCCTTTGGGGGTGAGGTCTTTATATACCGGAGTCCTCGCGGGTTAGGTGGGTGAAAAGCCTCCAAACGGTAAGACTCGTCACATCCTGTTAGAACCGGGGTACGGTGGTGAACTCCTCGAGGTCGTCAAGCTGGCGCTTGTGTCAGGCGACCAGGTCGGCGCCTAGGCCGGGTAGTCAGGGCGGCGCCTGCGTCAGTCAACGGGTTGGTGTCTGGGCTAGGTTGTCAGGTCAGCGCCTCTGTCAGTCGGCGGGTCTGTGTCTAGGCCAGGTTGTCAGGCAGGAGATCTTCCTGTGATACGCCAAACTACTCTTGTACCGAACTTCTCTACAAGTGGCGAGTTGCCTATAGCGAGTTGTCTAGTGGCGAACTGCCTGGGGGCGAACTCCCCATGGCGAGCTGCCTGTGCCGAACTCTACCAAACTGTTTGTGGCGATCTCTGTCGAGCTGCCTGGCTCTTTGGCGAGCTCCCTGGTGAGCTACCGAGCTCATGGGGTATGTAGGCCGCCGAGTTTATCGGTGGGCGTCTTATAGGCGACTTGGTCGGATCATGTGCTAGGCCGATCCAGGTCGGCCAGGTCGCACAGGCCGCACGCAAGTCACGCTAGGCCGGCCAGACCAGTGCCCAAGTGGGTCACCAACTTCGTAAGTTTGTTTGCTGGGTATTTGCCTAGTTGTCACGATGTGCCACGTGTCACATTTCCACTAGAGGGCCAAATCTGCCTTCATCACCAATGATTATCCACAATCCAACCTACCCTAAATGGGTGGATTAGGTGATCGGTTGATCACACAACCTGTCAAGTAAATGAGTGGGTTGAGTGGGTTAGATACCGGGTGGATTGGGCGGATTCAACAAATTGAGTCAAAAATTTCCACCCCTACCCCCACCTGACTTTAATTGCCGTAAAACCATAACTTGGTCAGAATTGTCTTTTGGGACTCGACTAGAATGCTACCATCAAAATTATAGAAGAAGATGGCATGTTCTTAGAAAAATAGAAATTGGCACGGGGAGGAGCTAAAGTTTGTGGTGTGTCATGTAGGACGAGGAATATAAATGACCCAGCTGCTGATTTTTGTCTGAAGACTGACGACAATCAGTGGAATAAATGGCTGCCATGGAACAATGGATTCCGGATCTGCTGACCACAACACATTGCTGCCCCGAACTCGGAACAATGCATACCGGTGAATCATTCCTCTAGCCTAAATGAACATTTGATTTTATCCAAATTCCAATCTGCTGAGTCAAGAGTAGGATTTAATTGAACACACATAATAACACCCCAAGCAGGACCAACAACAATCATCAATCAGCTAGCCTAGACGACTGGACCTGTAGTGAATTGAAGAGTTGACTCAAGATTTGGATGGGAGATAATTTGGCAAACATAAAACAAATAGTACCATGTTACTTTGGGTCTAGTATCACTTTGATCCCCAAACTTTAAAATGTGACAATTCAACACCTGATTTTTCAAAATGTGACAATCCAGTACCTTCTGTTAACTAACACTTAATCAGCCAATTTGGCAAATACAAAACACATGGTACCATGTTACTTTGGGTCTAGTGTCATTTTGATCCCCAAACTTTAAAATGTGACAATTCAACACCTGATCTTTCAAAATGTGACAATCCAGCACCTTCTGCTAACTAAATCAGCCATTAAGCAATATTTTAAAAAGACATTTCAAGTATCATCTAATTTTCTTTATCAACTATCCAAATATTGACCAAAATAAAACTAATAGTCCCAAATCATTGCCTCTTCTATTCAAGAAAGCCGGGATCACTAGAATACCCACTTAAACGTAACTTCAATTTTCTTGAATAGAAGAAGCAAGGATTTGAGACTGTTAATTTTCCGTCAATGTTTATATGGTTGATAAAGAAAATTAAATGACACTCAAAGGGTATTTGTATCCTTTTCAAATGTCACATAATGACATGTTAACTGCTGATTAATGGCAGGCACTAGATTGTCACATTTTGAAACTTCGAGTACTGAATTGTCGCATTTTAAAGTTTCAGGGACCAAAGTGGCACTAGGCACAAAGTACAGGATTAGGAATTTTCCCAATAAAAATTTCCTCCCAATTTACAAACCAACCGATCGGTTAAGTGTAGGCTATCACTAACAAGAAAATGTAACAAAAATAAATAAAAAAAAGGCAGGAAAAAGAACAGAAAATGACATGCCAGAGGATAATCCGTAGTAGGCGATTACATTCATGATTTACCCAAATATGATCCATTCTTAAAATAACAGTGTCCATAAGACGATTAGTTGTGTAACCTTCCTGTTCGGAAGCTATCGAACATACACTTCACTTCTCATAGCAAAAAGATGTAAAGCAAGTATATAGAAGGAAAAAAATAAAAATAAAAAATACAACCAAAGACCTAGGCACTACCTTCTGCAAATCGACTGCTTTGGAGAGATTGGGAAAGTACTTCCCATACTCATGGGGGTAATCTTGTAATGCAAATACTGAGAATGGGCAGATTTTCCTTTGTCCTCTGTTAGATCTGACCTTCATCCGGTCCTTATATTCAGTTGCTTATTCATGCTCACCTGTCTGAGTCCTTCCTCACCTCAGTCGATCTTAACGGAGGAGTAGATCTTCCGGACAAACCAGAGACATGCATAGAAACCAATTGTGCCAGTCAAAATAAAGAATGCATATGACACAATTAACATATACCCAAAGTAAAGGATGCCTGACACCAGCTTTGTTATTTCCAATTTAGTGAAGAAGTAGAAGATCGAGTAGAGGAAGAGGTAGAGGGCAGAAGATCCAGCAGTCAGATAAGCCCTCCACCACCAATGGTAATCTTCGCTGCACAACTGGAAGTAGCAAAGCACAACCGTGATCTCAGCACAAGTGATGATAAGGATAATGAAGACAATGAAGAGAAACCCAAAGATGTAGTAGAACTGGTTCAACCATATGGATGTCAAGATGAAGAAGAGTTCAATAAAGACAGCCCCAAAGGGAAGTATGCCTCCAATGAGTATAGAGAAGACAGGTTTCATGTACCATGCCTGCTCTGGTATCTGCCTCGGAATCTTGTTTGTCTTCACAGGATCCTCAGCAACTTGCTTTTTGAAACCCAAGTAACTACCCACGAAAACCAATGGCACTGATATGCCAAACCACAAGAAAACAAGAGCAAACATGGTTCCAAATGGCACTGCTCCTGAAGACTGCTCCCCCCAGATTAAGGCATTCAGCACAAAGAAGATGGAGAAAAGTATAGCAGGGAACATGAAGGCAGTTTTCAAGGTGTTTCTTTTCCACTCCGTGCCTTTGAACATCTTATACAAACGAGCTGAAGAGTAGCCCCCAAATAAACCCATGAAAACCCACAAGAGAACCATAGCAGTCATCAGACCCCCTCGGTTCGAAGGTGATAGGAAACCTAACAATGCAAACATCATTGTAACAAGTGTCATCCAAAAGATTTGAACCCCTGTCCCAACGTAAACACAGAGTAAGCTGAAATTAATTGGAGGCCTGAAAGCATCTCCATGGACAAGTTTCCATCCTGTTTCTTCTTGTGCTTCATCCTGTGTCTCCAACTGATTGTAGTTGGCAATATCTCTATACAGAGTTCTCATCATAATCATGGCCACCATGCCAGATAGAAAGAGGACAATCATCAGAGAGTTTATTATGGAGAACCAGTGTATCTGATCATCATTCATGAGTAGGTAGGTGTCCCAACGAGAAGCCCATTTAACATCACTAGGCTGCAGAAAGACCAAACCATGTAAGAAACTGAATAAATGGTCTTCAGAGAGGGGGTGGAGAGAAAGAGAGGTACCTTAAAAGAAACATCATATGTGAATACAATCTCTTTGTCCACATCAACCTCCTGTGGGACAGTACTGCCTTGAATCAATTTGGTACCTGGGTTGCATGTTAAGAGCTGGGGATTCTTCTCATCCCACTCCTTGTACTCATGATTAATACTGTTTGCAGGAGAAAAAAGTCAGGAGACAAAATGAATGACATGGATCCACAAGATAAATAATTTACATTAATCTGGCAGTTGGTACTCTTAGCAAAAGTTTCAAGAGAATATGTCTATAAATATATTTTTATTAGTGTATGTCTAAAAATATTTTAAATTATTTACATAATTTATAATTATCTATCTTTTTTTGAAAAAGGTAGAGCAAGATTGTATTATCAGAAACAATATAAATTATCTGTCATTGTGTCCTGTGTTGATTTCAAGACATTGACATGCTGAACACCAATCAAATGGCAAGGAGGACCAGATGAACCAATTAAGGTAATCAGGCTGTGGCATGTACACCTAGTTCCACTGCTCCAGAAATAAAATTTAAGAATCAATAGCACAAAAAATTCAAATGAAAAGGGTTTCAAAGCAGAGACTTGATTGGATTGCTAATGCAGTGTTGTAGCTTATAATATTTACTTCACAAATCTGTGATAAAGAAATAACACGTTTAATTTCTCATTAAGAATGAAAGCACATCAATGATAGGAACAGTTGATAAACCCTCAACAGAAAGACATGAGAGAGAGAACCAACTTAAATCAGCCAACATTATAGTCACAGCATCTAGATGAGACCCAGTTTTTTGTCTTATCAAATTTCAATGCAAGTTGCCTCCTGGGAGTCAACTAGAAAATAGATATCTATTAAGTTAAGAGAGGTAATACAAAGCTATAAATTGTTATGTAAATAAATGACAGAAACATGGATATAAGATTCAATCTAGAAAAACAAAGATACTAATTTCCTATAATAACTTGGCCCTTCCCTATCTCTATAACAATATAATGTGGCCCTTCCCCCTTATGACCTGTCAATTAAACCCTCGACAGTTGATAGATTTATACACCAATACAATTATTTATTGAAAAAATATAACAACAATTTTTTATAAATATTTTAACAAAAGATACTTATCACCAATCAACAATATATTTAGAAAGGGTCTTTAATCTTTATGTGTGAATAAAATTTTATGAATAACATGGAATGTTTTCATCTATCAAAAAAAAAAACACGGGATTGTTTCAAAACAAGCAACTCCATAATTGATAGGGCCTTGATTGATGATCAAAGAATTTGCACTTTCTTCCATACAAAATTTTCACAGACAAGTTAAACTACATGTTTAATCTAACCCACAACCACAAGCAGCATTTCTTTTCCTGGGAGCTGCCACCATGTCAAAAGATATCAATGAGGAAGACACACAACCCAGAAACATCAAATATTATCCGTAACAAAGCAGCTACAGTGATCATAAATTCACAATTAACGATAAATATTGCCAAAAAACAAAATTAATAATAGGTGATTTAATGTCAGAAAAACAAAACAGCACCTGTTGGGTGTAACCTCAAATCCAACAATGCGTGCTAAACCAGTTTCAGGGTCCTTGTGATACATGACTCTGAAGCTCAGGTGGTTATTTATAAAATGTTTCTCATCTTTGCTCTGCAAAAGCATATTAGCAATGTCAACTAAAACAGAAACACTAGCACTATGCATGGAGAAACACCAAGTGCAACTTACACCAGCATAGCTTCCCTTGAACCCAACACGAAATCCATGTTCATAAGCTGTAGCTTGAGTCCCATCTCTCCTTTGTCGGAGAACTGCAACAGGAAGGTTATCCAAAATCCTGCTCATCCATCAGGGAAATATCAGACGAGTAAAACATGGATGGACATCAATATATTGAGGTCATACTACCAAGAAAGAAAAGAGGAGCAATAGGACCTCTTTTTTTATAGATAGGAGCAAATAGGACCATATTGTATTATGAACTTCAGCAAATGAACTCAAGTACTACAATTATCAAATATAATTACAACTTAAGAGGTAAAAGATAGGGCTCAAACTTGGTAAACTAACATGTTCACTCGATATTCATCATTAATTTTCTCCTTAAAATTCTTTGCGGCAGCAGCATCAAGCTTTACTCGACAGGCTACTTTACAGGATGACTCCTCTCTCATTTTGAACTGGAGCATACAAGATATGTACAGACCCACAAGAAAATGTTAGAGCTTAAAAGCAAAAAGGTATACATTCTAAGGCAAAATTCCTTTCCTATTGTCAGGTGCAAATAGAATTAATGACTTTTCAGAGTGAAGATAAGACAGCAAAGAAAGGGAAAAAATTAAAAGGCTTTACCGTATAAATAGAATTCTCAATGCGATCACCACGAAGAACCTCTCCCAAATTTTCTGCGCTATTCATAATCTTTTTAGGCTTACAATACTTCAGAAAATAGTAATCATAAGGAAGTTGTGTTTTTGTCGATGACAGCTTGTTCACTTTAACTTGAAGGGGATCACCCTGTGCAGAAGAAGGATTAAACCAAGATTATTAACTGATTATAAATTAATTCAAACAAGAACAAGCTACATCTTTTAAATAAAAAAAAAGAACAAACTATACTTGCATGAGTTTAAATTTCTATTTTGTAAATGAGTAATTTCATGCTGCATTGTCCCAACAAACAAAATAGCATAAGCATTAAAAAAAAATGCTGAAACCAAAGTTTGTGCATTTTGCAAATCAATTTCTTGCTTTTCCATAGCAAGAAATCAGATCCTACTAGAGTAGAAACCAAGTCACTAAAATTATAAAATCTTGCCAACCAAATATGTTAACAAAACAAAAATAAGATGATTAGATTACTCAGATAGACACTAAAGAACCCCCTCTGCCAACCTCAGGTGATTATATTACTCCATATTCCAATGCTAGCTCCGTTGGAAATCCTAACCAGATGTGGTTGGAGTATTTATATATTCAAATAGGTCCCCTATCTAGTCCGTCAATGGACAGATATGAGATGCCAATGCAGTTAAAGCTAAAGTTCCGGCATTGTTGACCATTCCAATGCTAGCTCCCTTGGAAATCCTAACCAGATGTGATTGGAGGAGTATTTATAGATTCAAATAGGTCCCCTATCTAGTCCGTCAATGGACAGATATGAAATGCCAATGCAGTTAAAGCTAAATTTCCGGCATTGCTGACCATTCCAAGGATCGCTAAAGGATTGTACCATCCATTGCCATTGATATTTGAGAATTTAGATTGCATCTGATGTCACCAGATGCGCTAGTAAGGTTTATTCTGGTACATAGAAATTAGTTCATTACCTTAACAAGATTAGAAAAACCTGAAGCCATGCCCAACCACCCTAACTTGAATTTCAAAAGAGCTGAATGCCATAGTGCTCACAGGAATGAGGAGGATCCCACTGTACAGTGAAAGCCATTACTAACTATTTCTTGAGGATTGGGCTTCAACTACATATTATGTGCATCTTGTACGTACATTCATGTATACCCTTTTGTCTTCTCATTAATGCAAATAAACAATTTAGCCCGCCCAATGAGGGAAAATGACATTTTGAATTGCCAATTTTACTAATCAAATTTTGAATGTTTATGATCATTGCATGAAGTGGAGTAGGTTATACTCTCTGAATTCCAGAAATCTGCTGTATGAAGACGTTTTCTTTTATATGATCATAAAAAGGACCATTAATTGTAACAAAAATTTGCACCATGATAAGTATGCCAAATAATTTAAGGTTCCATCTGGCATGGAACTAAGATACCAAGGAACACTCGTTTATGGAATACACCGAAGACAGAGAAGTAGTAGTAATGTGATTATCAAGAAGGCAACTCAGCGCAGGTTAAAATGCCAGAAAACAACTGAATGGTTCCATAATAACAACCAAATTCCAAAGACGACTTAATCGAAGCTAATTCATCGTTTCATGAAAGAAGCTCTAAAGTATAAGATCCAATTGTTTAAAAAAAATGCAAGCTTAAGCCCCTTAAGTTGAAATCTGCTACAGGATCGGTACACTCAGATCCAGTCAAAGATCTACCTGTCTATTCCATTTCTTCACCATTCGGTTAAAAAATCCATTAAAGAAAGAAAAAGAACGCAACATCAAAAATTCCAGATCCAGAAACGAGACCAGAAGTGACAGACATCGAAACCCAGTTATTAAAACGCAAAACCCTAGATCCAAAACCAACAGAAGCATAGACCCACATACCCAATGAACGGAAGGGTTAAAACAGACCATCAAACATGGGAAGCAAGCAAGAAAGTGAACAGGCAGTAATCAATCAAAGATCTGGAAAGCACAACACAAATCAGTTAGCTTTAAGTGGGTAATATGTAATCAGAGAGCATACCTTTGAGAAATCGCGAGGCGCTACACCTGGGAGATAAAACGAATACGCAGAAGGTATGATGAGGAGATGGGCGAGGAAGAGGGTGGCGATCCAAATGGAGCTACCCATTGTGTATGGGAAACACAAACAGCGAACCAGAGAGAGAGAGAGAGAGAGAGAGAGAGAGAGGAGAAACCGATGAGAGTTGGGGAAAAATAGAGCCTGTCCTCTTTAGTGTGTTCCGGAGTCTCTCTCCTCTGATGGAAACTTGAGATATGCGAAGTCAGTTAATAGACATGGTGTTAACCTTCTAAGCTTAGCTCCTTATCAAATTTGTTTCACATTAGCGGTAAAAATTAACCACAGACATAGTCCATAGACCATACCATAGACTGGACATAGAGAGAGAGTGGCTTTGGCAAAATGGCAACCCCGACCCGACCCGTCCTCCTCCGCTCCTTTTGGGCTTTGGGTTTGATTTCATTTTGAATATTCATTTGATGACAGACCCGAGCAACTGAGCAAGGATCATGGAATTCATGCAACCGGTGGGCCACCCTCTCACAACAAATCGGTGAGCAAGGATCACGGTTGTTCTTATACAAGGAGATCGGCACAAGTATGGAGATATTCTCAATGCAAGGCAGTAAAGGGTGCTCGAACAAGCTTTGCCCTGACTTTTGAGTGAAGCCGAACTCCATATTACAAGATGTGATTTTGTTTGACCATCCTAAGTTCCAAATTCCAAGTTGAAGCTCTAGCCTCCTCTATGGTCTATGGAGTATAGAGCATATATCAGACGGAAATGTGGGACTCATCACCTAACTCATCCATTCGATGGTAACATAAGTTGGGAACGACTATTCCCTTCCAAAAAAAAAACAATTTTTTCTTCTTTTCTCCAAATGGCTACACAACGGGTCAACGGGGTAGCTTATCCCCCAATTCCAGAACCCAACCAAGGTGCACAGGCGGGATTGGATCCCAAAGTCTCCACTAGAAGACCTTATCTAGGCAATTTTTTTCAAAGGCACTAATTAGACAGTTAACACCTTTATATATCGTACATAAAAAATAAAAAACCAACAAAATTAAATAAAAATACTCACGAGATCCTTACACTTGAAATAAATAACCTCCACCCCCCAAGGTTCAAAGTGTCAACACGTATCGACTGGACAGATATGTATCACATCAGGACAATACGCCCCTACAGAGGAGGTATCAGAGTTCTGACCAGTTCAAGGGGTGGAGGAGCCTTAAACCGGTCCCCTAAACTGGTTTTAAAAAAAGTAAAATAAAAATAAAGAAGAAAAGAATCAATACTGCCTGATACGCCCCTACCAGCATATCGGACGTATCAATATTTAGAACCTTGCCCCCCCCTAACTTTTGACAAATAACCACTGAACTTTCGGATTCCAACTTTTTCTCTTGCCTTTAACCGAATAGACAGAGAGTTAATTTATTAAAGAGACAATCTATGATGCCAAAAAGGATTTCAGATCTATTCTTTACAATACATCTCAACCACACATCAAGAGCATCTGTCATACTTGTATGTTGTTATTCATGGGAGATATTCCCAACAGAGTGAATGAAGTGTTGTTGAATCTAAAATTTCAAGAGGGTCTATGTCATAAATAAAAAGTTGGAGGAGGCTAAGTGCCTCAACCCAAAGTAAAAGGTGCTAACCCCTGTAATTTACCCAAAAATAAATAAATAAATAAATAAATGAATAAGAGAACCGTTCTGTGTACGCTGATTTTGGATCTATCGCATCCTGGTCACCATTCAATTTGTTTTGTAGCCGTAGTCATTGATTAGAAGGACAAAAACAAACTTATATTTGGGCCCGCACAAAGTCCATATGTTCAATAATGAAAGGAACATGCGCCCAAGCTTACTTCTACTTGCAAGGAGGCCCATCCCAATACGGGAATTCCTGAACGAAATAAAAAATCGTGTTGACTCAGAGAACAGCATCCAGTCGTACATTGGAGACATCTCCCCAATGAATGAATGTCCAATGTGCAGTGCAGCTGGATGCTTGGAAGAGAAGTATCAAAGTCCAAAACACACAAGCTTCCATAGCATGAATGAAGGGCATCCTTGAGGAAGAAAAAAGGTAAATCAAATCAAAATGCTAATAAACAAATAATATACCTCCTCGGACATGATAATGAAACATACACTTCAGTTCATCGTCACCAGACTCACCACTCGCCATCACCAAGCGGAACCCACTAAAGCATTAATGTCACTATCTATTCTCTTAGGCAGGGAAGGCATTAATACATTGTATGAAGAAGACTGGATCTGGATCACATCTACTGTGTTAATTGAATTGAAGCTCCAAAGCTTTCGGTACCCCATGGCAAAATAAATGCCCCATTAGTCTCAAGACTTTGCTGAGCACGACAGTATGTGCGATTTGAACTTCTCAAGCTCAGCCAAAACCTCCTCTTCTGGCCTGTAAATCAGATCACTCATGCGCCATATCTGCATAAAACAGTATCAAATGAGTGAATTACTAAGCAGACTGCTTGAGGCTGAAGCCTGGATGATGAGAACTCAAGTGTTGGAGAAATGCAAACCAACACAAATGTCATCTGTTTAATACTTACCAACCCTACCCGGATGTTTCTATTTAGGGTTGTAAATATATTTTCCATGTCTAAAATCTAAATAATGATGCATTATTTCGTACAGTGAAATTCAATTTGCATTTTAAAGTTTTTTTCACCTCTCCACTTCACCACAAAGCATGAGTCCATCAAAAAATATAGATATTGTCCATGCCTGACATGCAACCATGCCTAGCGGCTGAGTTTAGGATTAACATTTTTTTTTTTAGATCAATGAGTTTTAGGATTAACAATTTGCAAATGAAAAGTATAAAATCAAGAAAAAAAGAAAAAGAAAAAAAAAACATTACCTGTAATGTTCCACCACCCCCAGTACTTTCACAATCATCAGAAACACTAACAATTGTCCAAGGATCAGTTGCATTCCAATGAAAATCAACCACTTTATCCCTATAATACATGTAAAGGAATTTGTTTTTTACATAATAATTACTAACAAAGATATAGAAAAAAAAGGTAAGTCAAAAATAATTGATTGCCATGATCCAACTCCCATAAGATGGAAAAAATAAGATCATACTAAGAAAAATAACCACATTAAGAACCATGGGACGCATAACTTTTCCACAATAATACCAATTGAAGAGATATCATAAAATCTGAGAGTTAAATAATTTGTAACTAATTAAGGTCTTTGTATGGAGGTCCTCATGTCAGATCAACCACAAAAAAGTCAGCTTCTAATTTGAAAAGTTAACATGATCTCAAAACTAGAGATAAATTCGCATTCACTTCATGCACAAACACATGTAGCACAATTTCCAACACATCCGGAGACCATTATGCAAGTTCTCCTACAGTCTAAAGTGATAGGGCTTTAAATTTTTCTTTTATTGATGCATAGCTCCAACCATTTCATATTCTAATGTCACTTAACATCACCCAATAAGATGCCTAAAAAACTCCAACCATCCCTTCCTTGCATTTAACCCTCCAATTGATGATTTAATTTTTCCCTGCCACATCTCTTAATCCCTTAGAAATATAATGCAATTACCTATACTAAACAGGAAAGAATGCAGAAGAAATATCTCACACACTCCAAGTGTGGTAGTGGGCTGGCTAAAGAGCAACAAGCTAGTACTAAAAAATAAAAATAAAATTTTAAAAAAAAAAAAGAGTAAACAGGTTGATTCATGAAACTGTCAGACCACAAAAAAGCAGATAAAGGCTTTGGAGAGAAAAATAGGAATTGAAATGCTCATTGATTCATAGATCAGCAAACATTTTGGCAGATGCACTTGGGGTGAATAGGGATCAGCTTTTTAGGGACTGTTGAGGCATTAAATGTAAATCTAACAAGTGGGCTAGGCAGCTGAGGCCAAGCCTATCTTGGGATGTCTTTAGCATGATTATACACAAACCATTTTTAACCGCATCAATAAAGTACTTATGACATATCATTATCCATCAAATTAAAAAAAAAAAAAAGGAATCTCCCTTAGATGCTACAGTTCCTATCCTTCCAGGTCTCTCTCGTGGAGCAACTGCTCCTAACCCTCTTGAAAAGGAGATTGTTTGAGTTTGATGCACACTCCATTCTCAATCTAGGGCAACCTGGAACCAGAAGAATCTTCAACAAAGGAGACAGCAGCACCTTATACCTTATGGGTCTCTAGTGGTCCCATCAGAGATGTGGACTCTTTCAGAGCAGAAGTGATTACTGTTCTCATGAGGACATTCACTGCTAGGCAGGCCCATATCTCCTCTCTTACTATCACTCAGCAAATATTATTACATGGAGCCAGCCAACAAGTAGTGCCCCAGGGCCACTAGTCTATTATCATACTGAATCAAGGTAAAGCCTACCAAGGTTGAGGATGCAGATTACTGTAAGGCATGTATTCACCCATGTCGCTGTGGTAATATGGGTTGTCTAGGGGGAGAGGAACAACATAGTTGGAAATATGGGGTCTATTGAGGCACAGCAGGGAATAGTGATCTCTGTTGAATCCATGGGTTTCAGGCTTTCAGCCTCTGAAGAGTTTAAAGAGATCTCCTTGAACAACCTTAAAAGAGACCCAGTGAGAATCATTCTAGACCTTGGAAGACCTACACCAGGCAGAAGAAAGCCAATCAGCAAGTTTGGGTTAGGCAGGATGATATCTTGGAAGTTTGGTGATTTGACCTGTCAGGGTATTTTTGCCATTTTGCCTGATTGGTATCCAGTCAACAGGAGTATTTATCTATTCATTATTTAGTTAAGTTTCAAGTTCCAAAATCATGGGCTCAGTAGCTAGAAAGTCATAGATGTTATTCTCTTCTACATTTCAGTGACATTTTCGTAATTGCAATGAATAGTGTTTTTGATGAATGATGCAATGAATAGTGTTCGCCCACCATTTCTTACCTACGCATAAATAGTTGTGTTATCATTCAAATAGATGAATAAATAAAAAGGCTTGAAAGTTGATTCCTCTTACATGCTTACTCTATGGAGTGATTCTATTCAAACCCTAGACTGATTCTAGGTCCTCTCGAAGTGATTCATTAGGTTTTCTCTTTCTTCATTCTCTATTATCTAATTCAAAACTTTTAACAATAGCCACCATCTAATATCCAATCAAAACTCAGGTATGGGAGTGTTATAGAATCTGGTTATGAGGTAAATGAGAAATTTCAGAAATTCCAGCCTTTTCTCTCTTTTTTTCCACTTCTCCCTGTAAAACCCTAGTTGTTTTCCTTCAATATTCAGATCCTTAATCTAGTTAAACCACACTCCATATAACTCCATCACAAATAACCCCAAAAATTCAGCCCAAAATTTCACCCCATATAACCCCACTTCTTCTGTGCTCCTGTATTTTTTTTTCTTACGTTTTTTTAAGAAATATTGTTGGAAACAAAACAGGGGCTTCGCCACCGCCTCCTTCAAATGGCCCTTATTCTGGAATGAAACAGGGGCTCTGTCTCCTTATTTTTCTCCTTTTTCACTGCATTCAATCTTGTTATTGGCCTGAAACAGGGTCTCTGCCCCTTGAATATAGTCCAAGTCGTCCTCTTATTCATGGATTTTTTTTATTTCTTTAAGAAATTCTTTTTGGGAATAAAACAGAGCCCCCTTACTTTTTCTCTTTATCTTGCTGCATTTCCTTTTTTGTTGGCCTGAAACAGGTTATTAAACAATGAAATTAATATATTTAAATGGTGTATTTATGATGGCATTTTTATGTTTTTATATGAAATTTATAGTTAGTTACTCATTTGAATGGTTTTATTGCTAATAGGTAGTATACAGGTATGTTGGGTAGTATAAAAAGCTAATAAAGTAGCTTAGGAGAAGTACTGATACTTAGATTTTATGCTTTCAGATCCCATCACCTAGGCTCACCTAGGCACCTTGACAACTATGATTAAAACCTCCCAGATATTCTTAAATCCTTGCCTAAGAGACCAGCTCATAGACCTCCTACTCATCTCATTCTATTGTCAGAGGTTGTTACTTCAATTCAGTGGGAAGTCTACAAGGCAGTGAGCCTGTTACTCCTGAAGTTACATCTATTGGGTATAATCTTCCTCAATACAAATAGTGAAATCGTTTGGGCTTGCAGAAAACCCATTGGAGATGCTGACTCTACCAAGGCAGAGGTAATAGCTCTCAATCATAACTGGCCCATTCGAGATATGCAAGACAATCATTGTACATATTATTCTTTCATATCTTTATAATCAAATTTCAACAGTTACCAATCAAAAAAATTGAAAGTAGATAATACAGAAGGTATGCTTTTCAAACCTGTGCCCTGCATGTTGAAAAAACAAGCCTGGTGGAGAATTCGGCATCCTTGTTCCAAGACGGTCCTTTTTTTTACCAACCTGCAACATGACATTGAGTTCACCTCGTAAATATTGTAATTATGCTACAAGGAAACATGTGAATCAAGTAACAAACTCCATGAGACATGATGCGTAAATTTAGCCAAGACAGTATTTTTCTGATTCAGGAATTATCAATATGTCAGCATTATTAAAACCACTTCGTTTAGATGTGCTCTTTAATGGTTGTTCTGATTCTCTAACCAAAAGGAGACAACAAATAAACAAGCAAAAATAGAAGAAAAAATGTGTTAAAAAGAACGAAGGCATAGAAACCAACCTTTAAGGCACAATACCATTGCCAAGAATCAGGGGGAAATTTCCTAGAAACGATTTATAACTTACAAGAGGCAACCATCATGATCTGAGCCTTAGGAATGAATTATAAGAGGTAACCATCATGATCTGAGCCTTAAACATGTCATTGTTGTGTTGATCAATTTCTGATATTTCGTTTTTCTATCTAACAAAAGAACTGAATAGGAAGAAAGACATTTTAGAGTGGCCACATAAAAATTTCTCATGTTGCCCTTTAACAAATATGGAAAATCTTGGAGCATGGATATGCCTGATACAATTTGTTTGCCTTTAAATAATGCCTAAGATGCTAATTCTTGATGAATAAATTTCTCATAGGCTTCCAAAGAGCTTTACCAATAACTAATGAGTGAGACTATCATGGGATGAAAAATTGATAGAATATCCATACCTTCTCATGATCCCAAACATTTAAGAAACCATCCTCTGCAGAACTGCCAAAGACAGATGCCTTGTCGGGAGACCACTGGGACATGAATAAAAAACGCATGTTCAGGAAAGAGTAAACTCCAACCAACCTTGCAAATATATTGATCTTAAAATGGGAATTAGAAAGGAGTTTAAGGGCAGAAAAAAAAAAAAAAGAAAGGAGTTTGAGAACAAAAAAGATGAACTAAGAGTATCATCCCATACCTGAACACAAAGAACAGCAGCTTTATGGCCTTCAAATTTATAGACAGGTGACCCCACACCACCAGTAGTCAGGTTTCTCCGATCAAACATACGAACAGAATTATCAGCTGACCTGAAAAGATAACAGTGGCAAAAGAAAATAAGTTGCCCTTAAAAGCAGAGTATCCCAGTCCATGAAACAGGTAGTCTAAGATAGCACAGAATGTTAAACAAGCATGTGCACATTTGTTGACATTTCACAAAATCCAGTTGGAAAACCATAAGATCCGGATTGTGTGCATACCCGGTTAGAATAAGGTTTTCATCATGAGGATTCCAATCAACACAGTGCAGATCAGCATTATGAGCTTTCTCGACCTGCCACCAAAAGCAAACAGCAACCAGCAGAATATAATCACAAAAGGACAAGTTTCTGCCTGATAAGAAAAAAAATGCTCATAGCAAGCATATGCATTTCTGAACCAGTTATTTGCACCTTAAAGATAATGAGAAATTAACAGAAAGAATGGCATATAAATGGGCCAACCCCATTTACATAAAAAACAAATAGGCAACCTACAGCCAACACAACAGATAATGGCCATTTCATTGTTAAGTACACTGTTTACATTCTTATTGCACTAAGATAATTCATTGCAACCAGCCTACCCAACTATAGTGTTTGTCTTATCAATGCATTATTAAACATGAATTTTAAATGCAAAATACAACCACCATTTGCATTGAGCTGAATGTATAGGTGAATACAAGGAAGCAGTCTACAAAACCTATATGCATGTTCAGCTCCCCAAAGAAAGTAAATGTACAACATTAACAATGGACATTTACTTGATAAAAGAAAACTACACTTATAAGGAGATCATGTATACTATATAGGTCATGGGTAAAAGTCCAAAAGTGAAACAAATAGTCCAGTGCACAATATGGACCTCAAGAGTAGTTGGGCAAATAGTGCATTACATGTGTTAATGAAACAAAGAGTCCCTACCCACATCTTCTCAGTCACAACCATCAGCCAAGGAATTGGTAGATGTTGGAATCCATCCATGCAAGCTGTTCACTCCAAGGATGCCAAGGATCTTTTTTTTTTATTAATATGCCTATGAGCAAGGCCCTAAACAGATCCGGGTTGGCTAACCTCTAGAACCCATGGAATGCTGGAAACTGACATGTATCCAACATAGACAACTTAGGAAAATCCACAGAGCACTGCTTGATAGCCACCTTCCACCAGTCCACTATTTAAACCTAGGTTTTTGCCTAAAAGAACATTCTTCCCAAGCTACCTGATGAAGGGTGATTTGGCCCGACCTAGCGAGAAGGGGACATGTGGATGCAACCTGATTAAGGGATGACAGCTCAGCCTGGCAAGCCTAGTTTGCAACATTTGAGCTCGGGTATTCAGCCACCTCGGCCCAAAACTCCCTTGGCGTCGAGGCACCTCGGCATCCAATCCAGTTCGGAAATAAAGAATCGAAGTATCAGCTCGGGCCTAACAACCCGAATCGCCACGTAACCGACTCCAGAAGTCTCTCCAACAGATCCCGAATCTCTCGAGATCACGATGAAGGGATGAGAGATCCATCCCATGGACGCCCAAAGATTGCGGAATAAGGGGGCGAATTTCAAAAATTTTTCTCTCCCGTCAACTGGGAATCACATTCCCTATTTAGAAAATCATATTTGCAATGATCATTCTTGAACCTTAAACTGAACCAGATCTGAACCAAAAGGAATAGGAGAGAACTATACCTGATACGGAGAAGTAATATCTCCCAACGAAGGTGTTAATGCCCAAAGAAGGATCCAAAGACTGCTCCCACTGAAGATGGCACAGTGCAGGATGGAGCAGAATCAGCAGTGTTCTTCCCCAAGAACTCTGTCCTTCGCAAGAATCAGTAGAATGGTACGTGAGCACAGCTTCCTTTTCAATCCTTTTCTCAAAGAATTGATGTCAAGATCCAATCTTGACTTCTCCCACAACTGGAGATCGAACTGGCAAACAGGGCGACAAGAACAGGGAGGCAGCAAGAGAGTATTCGCAGGGTGCAGAATTCTCTCTTCTTGATTTCAGCACTAAAGAGGATCTGATGTATATCTCCTAAAGGTTGCCGCCCCCTCCTTCTTTTGTTAACTTAAAAGATCAGCTTCTAATCTCATTAGGAGCTGCTTATCCAAATCATATTTGGATCAGCCTTCTCTTCTAGTGATAAGGATAAACCCTTATCTTATCTACATATTAGATTAGCTTTCTCCTAATCCCATTAGGAGGTTTCTAGATCTGAATCACATTCAGATCTGGACTCTCTGAGTGGATAGGATTAAGACCCTATCCTATCTGCTAATCCATCTCAGAATTCGCCCCTTTAATTAACTAAATAAATAGCCCAGTTCGAAATGGGCTTTAGGCCCATTAAGCTTATGTGCTCACTTAACCTTCCTAACCGCTGCCCAGTTGGGCTTCCTTGTATGGCGTGGGACCCAAGCATTGATCTACACATCAGCCACATGGGTTCGGCCCAGCCTTTGTTACAAGGCCTGGTCGAATACACTGTTAAAGACAGTGCACCCCCTAAAACCCATCGAATGGGCTCTATGGGCCCAACACTTACCCTAAGTGGTCCCTGGGCCAAGCCACCTTGTAACACCCAGGGACTGTGGGCAGATGCAAGATTAGCCCATCAGGTATTATCCTCAATGGTCTTACACTTAACCTCTCAGCCCTTAATGATCATACACTGCCCGACAAGAGAGGACCTCTCCCTCGGCTGCAAGGAACAGTGTTGCACTCTCTACTTATATGGATCCCGGGAATTAAAACCTTTTTGCAAACATTTTAGAAACCATGATATATATACTTTTATATCTCATATAAAATATACTTTGCAAAACAAATCTCAACGGTTGAAATCGGCTGCCGGCAGTCTTGGTTTCCAACAGTGAGAGTGCATCCCCCATCATTACCTTTGTCCAACAAAGGGGCCGATCCTGTCACTATGATCACCCACTTAGATGAATTCTCGGATTGTCCCAACATACCCAAGTTTTGACCCCCGCTAAGGATCTCACTGATTGGTACATCAAAGACAGCTCGATCCGACACCTAGTGCAGTATCATAATCGAGTCTAGGGGTCGGGTGTAACTTTCCAGTTTTGCCCATCAATCTCCAAGGTCCAGGGCAATACTGGAAATCTGGTCCAGTTCAAAGATTCAATTAATCTCACACTGTATGTGCCTAGGGTCTCACCCCGGTAGCTGAGACAAGCCACCCCAACCGATTTGGTGGCACCACAGTGTCAGCCTTGTCAGGATAGGTCTCCCCAGACCGACCCACTGGCTGTGAACATTCTAAACTAACACGAGTCTCAATAAGTGTCCAGTTTAAGGGTATTACACAGAAACATACCAAGGGAACATGAATCAAATATGCACTTTTATTCATTTACAATAAACTCATAAAGTACATCAATTTTGATTGAAGCTAAGGGCATATAAAACTGTCTAACACACGATGAGCTAACAGATCCCGACTTTTCTGAGATCACGATGAGAACTCATCCCAGCTCCGCCAGAGTCGAAAGTGAAACGATAAGCCTTATCTACATATTGCTCCTTCGGAAGCAGAACGAACCCTATCTCCACACCCCGAAGATCCCAGAGCTCTTTCATGAGACCCACGACTACTGCAGTATATAAAGGCGGGAACCTCAAGGCAAAGGTACGCATGATTATTCTACTCTCTAGCATTCAAGCTCTCAAGCTCTTAAGCACTCAACTCGCGTTTACAGCATACTAATTTAAGCATCGGCGCGACCTTGCCAGGTTAGCCACCCGGGGTTCTCTGATAGATTGTCTTGGAGATAGATCTAGCTCGCTGCTCTATTGGAAGCCAGATCGCCCTCCAGCTAGGAGTAGTCAGATCGCACAACAACAATTAGCGCCGTCTGTGGGAAACGATCGAAAGGTCATCCCCATTCTTCGCAATTACCAACCTTGATTTCTACGTCAATGGCATCTTCCAGTCATACCGGGAAAAGCAACGAGATGAATGTCTCCGGGGGGCAACCCCAACCCCCTACTGTGTGCATCGGCCAATTCACCATCCTGCTTACTGCATCTGGAGTTCCAACACTGACCGCACCACCAAACACCACACAGGTGAGCGCCCCACTTCCCCCAGTGGTAGGCACAACTTTTTCTGAGCCTTCTATGGTTCCCCCTGGAGTCGGGCAGTCCCAGTTCAACGACCCAGTTCAGTGCGTCTGGGCTATCCGGATCCAGATGAAGCAGGTCCAGCAGTTTCAGCAGTACCAGCAGTATCAGCACTGGTTCCCTCCACTACCGCAGAACCACCAGTCGGTTCCACCTCGGCACCCAGGGGCCCATCAGAATTAGAACTGGCCTAGGACTAACCAGAACATCAGCCGATCTCCCCACCGGGGCGAAAAGACCTCACAAGTACCGATTCCTCTCAGGAGTCAGGTCTCGCCCCGTGGGAGAAGAGATGATTAGCTTACTCCACCGGCCTCGCAAGGGAACCTCGGAAACAGGTCCGAGGATACTCAGCCTAACAGAACCAATCCTCCTCGGCATTCACAGCAAGAAAATGATGGTTCACTAGTAGGTAACCAGTTCGGGGTTTGAGGTGCAAACTCGAGACAGGGCCTCTCCGTCCCTCGTGATAGCCAGCCCCAGATCCCACAAGGAACCAGGAGTTACCTCGCGACAGAGCGGTACCGGAGCACATCGAAGTCAACAGCACCAATGCCGAGCCAGTGAAGAAACAACAGCGGAGACATCGCAAGGCACGCCGTACCTCGGCTCAAAACAACCAGCTAGCAAAGCTAAGCCAGCGAGAAGGGCAAACCAAAGGTAAGGAAGAAGCGAGCTCGGTGGCTACAAAGGCCGCTCCTCTACTACTTTGCAGGTCGTCTCCCCTGTCTCCCAAGCTCTTGGTGGCCCCGATGCCAAAAGACTTCAAGATGCCCCCATTAGACAAGTACGATGGGTCCTTCGATCCTAATGACCATGTGGACTCTTTCCAGTCCCAGATGCACCTAGTTGGGGCTGATGAGTCTTGCAAATGTGTAGCCTTCTCCACTACCTTTAAAGGGGTAGTTCGAACCTGGTATTGGAACCTCGTGCCAGGATCGATCAAAAGTTGGTCGCAGTTCGCAGACTTATTTACCTTGCACTTCATCACTAGCAAGAAGTGCCCAAAGTCACAGGAAAGCCTTCTCAACGTAGTTCAGAGGGAAGGAGAACCAATCAGAAGCTATATTAAGCGCTTCAACGACACCTGCCTACAGATACCAAACCTCAACCCGGCAGTAAGACTCACTGCAGCGAAGAAAGGAATAACCCGCAAGGAGTTTAAATGGCATGTTGTAGCAAACAAACCAAAGGACATTACCGAGTTCCTAAAGCTCACAGATCAGTTCATCGATACCGAAGAGGAAATCAATCAGAAGGCCGACAACCCACCAACAGAAAAGAGGAAAAGAGACAATGAAGAAACAAGTAATGGCGGGCAAAAAAGAAGAGCAAGTCCCTGAGCATGGGAAGAAACAAATCCAGAAGTCGATCTCCCTCGCGAACTCGCAAATCAGGTCGACACTCTAGAACCCCACCTGTCAAAAGAACAAACTACACACAATTGAACGCTAGGCGAGAAGAATTCCTAATGGCCATTAAGGACTCCTTCGTCAGATGGCCTCCCAGGTTAAGGGGAGATCTTGCAATAAGGAACCAAAATGTCTACTATCATTTCCATAGAGACCACGGGCACAGCACAGAGAATTGCAAGAACCTCCACGACGAGATCGAGGAGATTATCCGCCACGGATACCTAAAGAATTTCATACAGCGAGAAGAGAGAGGCCAAGTAGATCGACAAACAGATCGACAGGGGGACCAGAGAAGGAATGCCCCCAAGACCAGCAGACAGAACGAGCAACCACCACGACAGTTGCTCGAGGAAAGACCGATCCGCAGGGTAATTAACATGATTTACCAGCGGGTCCATCATCGTAGGGTGTACATCAACAGTCGGGAGGACCTCAGTCCGCGAGCTAGAAAATGAAGAGGAAAACCCACCAAAGTGACCTCGGCTTGAAGAACCAATATACTTCATAGAGGACGATGCACGCGGGATCCAGTACCCTCATGACGATGCCCTAGTGGTAAAAATGAGAATCAACGACTTCGAAGTGAAGCTCATCCTGGTGCACTCAGGTAGCTCGACAGATATATTATTCAAGGAGACTTTTGACAAGCTACAGCAGAGCGATCTAAAACCGGCAGACGCTCCTTTGGTAGGCTTCAACGACGAGGAGGTCAGACCTCTCGGACGAGTCATTGTACCCATAGAGGTCGACACACGGCTAAATATCGCAAGGTTTGAGCACACATTCCTAGTGGTCACGACTCCCTCTCCCTATAATGCCATAGTAGGTCGACGCACGTCCTACATGTAATAGTATCCACCTACTATCTGGCGATGAAGTTTCCAACTATGGAGTAGTTGTGTGAGGTGACCAACTCGAATCTCGCAAATGCTACATAGCTGCTCAAAAAGGGAAAGCGAAGCTAGCGGATGATGTCGAGCTCAAGCGACCAATGGAATATGCCGACGAGCAAGCTGCCCCGACAAAGGAGACGGTCCACATCCCGGTCTCAACCGATGACCCAGCCAAGACTCTCCAGATTGGTGCCTCAATCAACGAACCACTCCGCTCCCAACTAGTAAGTTTCTTACTCAAAAACTTGAATATTTTTGCTTGGTTCGCGGCAGAAATGCCCGGAATAGACTCCAAGATTCTAACTCACAAATTGAATACCGACCCCTTATTCAGGCCAGTAAGACAGAAGAAGAGCAGCCTCGCCCCGGAACGTTGGAGGGCAGTCGATGAAGAAGTTGGGAAGCTCCTCGCAGCAGACTTCATCAGGGAAGTCCATTACCTGAGCTGGGTGGCTAACCCGATTCTGGTGAAAAAGGCCAACGGCAAGTGGTGCATGTGCATCGATTATACCGACCTGAATAGAGCTTGCCCGAAAGATAGCTTCCCGTTACCCAAGATCGACCGCCTGGTGGACGCAACCTCAAGGCATGAGTTGTTGAGCTTCCTGAACGCCTATTCCGATTACAACCAAATTCGGATGGACCTTCCGACAAAGAGAAAACTGCTTTTATAACTGAGCTCGAGTTGTACTATTATAAGGTCATGCCCTTCGGATTAAAAAATGCCGAGGCAACTTTCCAGCGCCTTGTAAATAAGATTTTTGAGCCGTTGATCAGCCATAAAATAGTTTTATGTAGATGACATAGTCATGAAGACCCAATTGTCAAATTCTTTATTAAATGATTTAAGGAGTGTTTTTCAAATTTTGCGAAAATACAATATGAAGTTAAATTCAAATAAGTGTGTCTTCGGAGTCACCTCAGGTAAATTCCTAGGCTATATAGTCAACCGACATGGCATCGAAGCCAACCCAGAGAAAATAAAGGTCGTCCTAGATATGAGACCACCCTGCAAGATAAAAGAGGTTCAAAGGCTGACTGGCCGGATAGCCGCCCTAAGCCACTTCATGTCTAAGTCGGAAGATCACTGCCTACCCTTTTTCAAAGCCATAAAAAAGAACAAGGACTTCGAATGGACTGTAGAATGTCAGCTCGCCTTCAACGAGCTGAAAAGATACTTAGGTACCACCCCAGTTTTAACCCGATCCGAGGAAGGGGACGTATTAAAGCTATACCTCTCTACGAGTGACAAGGTGGTTAGCTCGATACTAATTAAAGAAGTAGATCGGGTCCAACGACCCATCTACTATGTTAGTAAAGTTTTGCAGGATGCAGAAACCAGGTACCCAGAGATCGAGAAATTAGAGTGCACGCTAATCATAGCAGACTGCAAGCTCCGCCCATACTTCCAGAACCACACTATCGTCGTCCTCACTAACAAACCTCTGAGGCAAATTCTACTCAAACCCGAGGTGTCTGGCAGATTGACGAAGTGGTCTATCGAACTAAGCGAGTACGATATATGGTATGAACCTCAGACGGCAATCAAAGCCCAAGCCTTGGCTGATTTTGTAGCGGAATGCATGTTCAGTACGGCGACCCCCGAGCTGGCCGAGCTCAAACACACGACGGGAGTTTCAACCAATATGGCGCTGGTCTCGGTCAGAGCAAGACCGACCTGGGATGAGGAGCCTTGGATTCTCCACGTTGACGACTCGTCCAACCAACAGGGAAGCAGTGCAAGACTAATTATGTACGGTCCAAGCGAGGTGAAGCTGGAATTCGCACTGGTTCGAATTTGCAGCATCAAACAACGAATCAGAATACGAAGCATTGCTTGTTGGGTTAACCCTAGCAAGGGAAATGAAGGCAAAACACCCCGTCATATGCAGCGACTCACAACTGGTGGTCAACCAAGTTACTGGTGAGTACAAAGCCCGTGACCCCACTATGGTTGCTTACTTAGCCAAAGTCAAAGAGATCCTGTGTGGCTTTGTCTCATACTTCATCAAACAGATTCCGAGGTCCGAAAACGCTGAGGCCGACGCCGTGTCTCGATTAGCCAGCACAAGCAGTAACACCATGTGGACCGTGTACATAGAGGACTTACCTCGGCCCAGCATTCTCGGGGGTGCAGAAGAGGCCGCTCCCGTACCACAAGCAGAACCGAGTTGGATTGACCCACTCATAAGTTATCTGCTTAACGGGGCCCTAACTGCAGAACGCAATGCGGCCCGAAAGGTAGAGCGCCAGTCAGCTAAGTATGTCCTTATAGACGAACAGTTGTACAGAAGGTCTTTTACTATCCCTTACCTGTGCTGCTTGCGACCCTCAGAGGCTGAGCATGTACTCCGCGACACCCATGAAGGCTTGTGCGGCGAACACTTGGGGGGCAGAGCTCTCGCACAAAAAGCGTTGCGGCAAGGCTATTACTGGCCCACGACGAAGGTAGGTGCACTCGAGCTCGTCAAGAAGTGCGACAGGTGTCAAAGGCATGCCAACATCCACCATCAACATGCTGTCGATCTGAAATACCTCACTAGCCCATGGCCCTTCGCGCAGTGGGGAATCGACATCCTTGGCCCTTTCCCGCCAGCAACAAGGCAGAGGAGGTTCTTGGTCATAGTAGTGGACTACTTTACGAAATGGGTGAAAGCCAAACCTTTGGTAACGATCACAACCCGCAACATATAGAATTTCTTTTGGAAAAACATAGTATGCCGCTTCGGGCTACCTCGGGTATTTATCTCCAACAATAGGAAGCAATTCGAGGATTACAAGTTTCAAAACTGGTGTGCCGAAACGGGAATTCAACATAATTTCACCTCGGTGACACACCCCCAGGCGAACGGGCAAGGAGAAGTCACTAACAGAGCAATACTTCGCAGACTGAAAGCTCACTTAGCTTGAGCCAAGGGGTTGTGGGTGGACGAACTGCCCAGTGTCCTTTGGGCCTACTGAACTACCATTAAGACCGCCACAGGTGAAACCCCTTTCAACCTCACTTACGGCACAGAAGCAGTGATCTCAGCGAAAATCGAAGTGCCCTCACTACAGTTGAAGGCTTATGACAAGGAGACGAATGATGACGAGCTCCATACCAACCTAGACCTGGTAGAAGAGGTAAGAGGCCTGGCTTACATCCGGACTACAACTTACCAACAGAGAGTAGCTCGGTACTATAACGCCCGGGTCAGAAAACGACACATCCACGTCAGCAACCTAGTTCTTTGGAAGGTTATGGTACTTGATCCCGGCATTGGTAAGCTCGAACCGAATTGGGAAGGCCCGTACCAAGTAAGACGGGTGTTCGAGGAAGGCACGTACAAGCTCAAGACTTTGGAAGGGAAGCAGGTACCTCGAGCGTGGAATATCAACAACTTCAGAAAGTACTACTTGTGACCACCAAATTGATCAAAAGGGATCACCGAACTAGAGAGATCACCGAACTGGAGAGAGGACTACAAGTCACTCCTAGAAGCCTAAGGGCCATGGTGTCGAGTTGACATAAGACACCGGCACTACGACAAGTCCTAGTCGCCTCTTCGGCATAGGCAGATAAGTCCCAGTTGCCTCTTCGGCATAAGCAGATAAGTCCTACTCGCATCTTCGGCATAGGTGGACAAGTCCTAGTCACCTCTTCAGCATAGGCAAATAAGTCCTAGTCGCCTCTTCAGCATAGGCGGACAAGTCCTAGTTGCCTCTTCGGCATAGGCAGACAAGTCCTAATCGCCTCTTCGGCATAGGCAAACCAGTTCTCACGTCTGAGGCTAGACAGTTCTCTAGCCCACTTCGACATATAACAACAAGTTAATCCCATTTGAAGTCAGACCCGATGGCTCGACACTAAGGGATAACCAACACCTAAGCGAGTAGCCCGTGTGCAGACAGGTCAGGTATATATCCTACAGTGTCCACCCACCTCGGCGTACAACGATACGAAGTTATCCCTACTTGGAGTCCAGCTCGTTAGCTCGACAATTCAGGGTAACCTACACTTAGAAAAAATTCACTCCTATTTGGTTTAGCTCGCCAGTTCGGGAGTTATCTTAACTTAGAAGAAAAAAAGAAATTTTTGCACAAAGATTGCAAAAAACATTTGTAATTCATTGATATGGAATTTCGGATACAAAAAAAAAAATTACAATGCACCAAACTCGGTGTATTACAGAAGGGGGTCCAAGAAAAGAGGCATCTAGTCACTTCGAGGCTCCTCATCCTTGCCGAAGGCTTCGGCAAGAGGGTCTGTCTCCATGCAGCTCTCGCCAGCACCGGTCTCCTCATCTTCATCAAGCAAGTCGCCGTCACTTTCTGCTTCGGAGTCCGGATCTTGGGCAACTTCGATGGCCATCTCCTCTGTGATCCTCGAATTAGTTATGGCATTGAGGTCGAGCTGGGGAAATTCACGTCGAGTCAACCACAGGCCAAGTTTGAATCCTTTGCGGTAGCTCGCTGTCCCTACCTCGACCATCTCTTTACGGTACTCCGCTGATAGCCTTGGCATCCTCCATTGCCTGAAGAAGTAGCTCGATTCGTTCCTTCACACGAGCCTCGAGGTTCTCCACCTCCCTCTTCAATGCCGCCTCACGCTCCTCGAGTTCCTTCTTCTCTGACATCAGCAAAGTGAGCAGCTCCTTAGCCCGCGCATCGTTCTTTAAATGGTTATTCTCGTTACGAGCTAAGTTCAGTTCGACGTGAGCTTTCCGGGAAGACTCTTCGGCTCCGAGGGCTCGCTTCAAGTTTACCTCGAACTGATAAGCCAAGGCATGGATGGTGGATTTCACCTGCCAAGAGAAAAAGACAAGCATCAGTATACAAAAATCCTAGTACAAGACAAATTGAAGAGACAAGTCCGAGAACTTACCACCATGTAGTGAGTAGCCGCTCGGGCTCCGAGTTGAGCAACTGGTAATTCAGCCCAACTAGCGAGCTCCTCAGCAAATACCGCGCCCTTGCTCTTGAGAAGGCCAAATTTCAGAGTCAAAATACTCTAAACTGCATCGTCGCTGCCCGAAGAAGCAGCAGCTGCAGGGACAAGCTCCGAAGACGTATCCTCCTCGGGCACGCGAGGTGGGGAGGGCTTGCCGAATCCTCTTCAACCAGGTCTATCACAGAAGGTTGATCGGCAGTTGATGGCTGCTCGGACTCTGGAATGGCAACTGGTGGGGGCTCGTGGTGGCTCTTTTCTTCTTCCCTTTCTTCATGCTCCCAAAGAGTTCGTTGGCGGGGATGTCCATGATAGCTGCGACAAGAAACGAGCTGTCAGATGTAGTACCGAAGTAAAACAGAGAGAAAGTACAGCAAACAGCGACCTACCAGAACTCAGACTGACCTGCACGAGCTTCTCCTCAATCACGAAATCTTCAAACTTCAAGTCAAGTTTCACCCAAGATCGGAGCGCCTCCCTTGTCTTCAGGTACAACCTAACACCGGGGTCCTACATGGCTGCCCTCCAATGGGTTGGGAAAGGCCACCCCTCAGTGTTGCGAACCACAAAATAGCGCATCTTCCAGGCTGAGACCTTGTTAGGGAGCTCGTGCAAAAGTTTAAAACCAGGGCGAGGTGACAGATAGTAAGTTCGTCTATGCTCGGGCAAAACACAAGACGAATTCTTCTTTATGGAAAGAATAGAAGAAAAAACGTCGAGGTTAAGGGGAAGATTGTAATTGTGAAAAAGTGAAATGGTCCCTACAGTATTGCGGATGGAGTTTGGGTGTAACTGATCTATGGTGATATTGAACAATTTTATGATCTCAACTATGAGGGTGAAGTGGAAGGTGAAGACCAGTTGCGAGTTGCTCCTCAAAGATCACGATCTTGTCGTGACTGTGAAGCCAAGGGAAGTTACCTACGGGGATGTTGTACACAAGGTCACTGGGAATGCTATACCGAGCTACTAGGGTTAGGAGCCTGTCCGCCGTCATTTTCGATGGGCCGAAGTTATCTGATAACCGACCTCGATGTGAGGTGGAAGCCAAGTTACCTGAGGCCTCTCGCTCCCGCCGAGGTGAGTTCACCTCGGGAAGACCGTGGACCGCATCCTGGCCCGAAGTAACCTCCTCAGTAGGATGAGGATCTACGGCCTGAGCCGAGGTAACCCACCTTGGCTCCAGCGGATTCGCCACTCCCATCTAAGAGACTATCAAAACTAAAGCTAGACATACTAAAGACACGGAATTGAAAAGAAAAAGCAAAAGGAAGACTCACCAAAAGAAAGACCAAAGAAAAGAGAAGCGACCTCGGAAAGACTTGAACGCGACCTCAAAGAGTGCGGATTAGCAGACTTATGGCGAGGAAAATGAACCCCTTGGCCCCTATTTATAGCCAGTGTATACGGGGATCAACGATCGAGATCAACACGATCCAACGTCTCCTAGGAAAACCAGCTGCACGACCCCCAAGGTTGAAATCGATTTAGCGCATACTTTGACGTCCACAGAGTTTATAAAACGGTGTGACGTCCGCGCGTAACGTAGACGCAACTTGGGTTATTCCTGGTTGAGTCTGGCGGTCGAATAGGTCCGACGAACGATCCGTCCGTCAAGCCGCCTAGACCTCGTGCCAAATCCACCTGGATTCGTCATGAACTCCCCGCACCGGGTAGAGACCCTTGGCTCGGGGAGTGGGGGCCAATTGATGAAGGGTGATTTGGCTCGACCTAGCAAGAAAGGGACACCGTGGACGCGACCTAATTAAGGGATGAAAGCTCAGCCTGGCAAGCCTAGTTCGCAACATTTGAGCTTGGGTATTTAGCCACCTCGGCGTCGAGGCACCTCGGCGTCCAATCCAGTTCGGAACTAAAGAATCGAAGTATCAGCTCAGGCCTAACAACCTGAATCGCCACATAACCGACTCCAAAAGTCTCTCCAATAGATCTCGAATCTCTCGTGATCACAAAGAGCTAACAGATCCCAACTTTTCCGAGATCACGATGAGAACTCATCCCAGCTCCGCCAGAGTCGAAAGTGAAACGATAAGCCTTATCTACATTTTGCTCCTTCGGAAGCAGAACGAACCCTATCTCCACATTTGGAGATCCCGGAGCTCTTTCATGAGACCCACAACTACTCCAGTATATAAAAGCGGGAACCTCAAGACAAAGGTACGCATGATTACTCTACTCTCTAGCATTCAAGCTTTCAAGCTCTCAAGCACTCAACTCGCATTTACAGCATACTAACTTAAGCATCAGAGCGACCTCGCCAGGTTAGCCACCCCGGGTTCTCTGATAGATTGTCTTGCAGATAGATCCAGCTCGTTGCTCGATTGGAAGCCAGATCGCCCTCCAGCTAGGAGTAGTCAAATCGCGCAACAACATTACCTATCTCAAAACAGTTAAAATTCCTTACTAATGTCACTAAAAGTTATTCGATGCTTCAGCAAACACTTTTAACACCACATAACAAAGAGATCAGATGTTTTAATCAAGGACCTAAATGCAACAATTATTTAAACCAATATTTCATCCACATTCTAGATCCATCAACAATTCAGTACTCTTCTTTCATGAACATGGTAAGGCACATAAAGGCCAAAAAATGATCATATTAAATAAACAAATGAAAAGGCATCTAACCTTAATGGCTGGACTAGTACCAGTTCGTGCATCCCATAGTATAAGGCAAGAATCATCACCTACACTACAGAACTCCTGCGCACTTCAGCATAATTAAGGCAAAGTTAGCAACAATATAGCATACAAAGAAATTATGAATGAGATAACACATTCTATAAAATTTTGTTACAAGTGTCACCATATGATATTGATGCAAGATTGTGGACATGTTTTGTTTATATACATGCAAGAGTGGATTAAAAGGTAACAAGATTTCTGATGCCCCACATACAAAACTTTCCAAATGAGATTGAAGCATAACCTAGGCTGCCCTTGCCTTGAAGTATAAGGAGATTTCCAACTTATCACCAGATTGATGCAGGATGTAAAGGATCCTTGAACTCTTTGTTACAACATAAGGGAAGCTAGATTGTGGCCTGTAGCGTAAAAATCTCATTCAATGAGCAGAAAGATTATTGTATTTCCTAAATGTTTCCTTCTTTTCTTATTGGATCGGTAACTTCATTAAGCAAATTAAGAACTATCAAGTACAACTGTCAGCCCCAGAATAGGTGCTGACCCCTAAAGACCTTTTTTTAGAATTCTGCCCAGAATAGCATTTCCCTCAATATCCCCTGTTTAGCTAAAGTATCAGCTAGTCCATTAACAGATCTCCTAGTCCATTTGAAAGAAGCCACAATCTCCTTTTGTTATGTTGGTGATCTTCCTTATAGCATGTCTAAAAATCCGAGCTCCCAAGCTGCCCAATTTCATATTTGGTTCAGCCCCATCTGTTTGGCAAATCTCACCAGAGAAAGGGTGAATGGGCACGTTGTGTTTGAGGCCTGCCATGCCAGGATAGGTTTTAGCTTATTATTTTTTTTTCCTGGGGCAAGATAGTGACTTTGTTCCGGTGTGTTGGTTATTCCAGACTTCCAGTATGAAGGTTCTCTTTGTATTCTTTTTCCTCAGATGTCAACAGAACTCTCATTATCTGTTATTGATCAAAAAGAGCTCCATAAGTGGCACTTGGTACTGCCAATACAAGATTGAATAATAATTGGAATCATAACCATTGTGCATTTGATAAAGAACTTGTAAAACCAAGCAATGTGAAAAATCAGGAAAAAAAAATCATTCCACCCATACATGTTGCATTTGACAAGGAACATGCTAGCTACCTTGATGGACAGAACTGCACATCTTCAACAGTATCATCATGCCCATGATAGATACCACGTGGTCCAACAGCAAGGCTCTCTGCAGCTTTATCAGCAGCACCAACCTTAGAGGCATGTTTAATGCTTGAGCTCCCAGAAGCTGGGGATTTTGTGTCTGCTGCTGAAGCAGTGATATGATCATGAATACTCCAAAGAACAACTGACTTATCTTTTCCTGTCATAGTAATAATAGTAACAATAATAATCTTGGTAAGAAGTTCATTGATTATTGAAGAAAAAAAAATTATGCAATGCTAATACAGGAAAAAAGGGAAGGTTCAATTTCAGTAATGTAGTATAGAGGACAAGGAAGCAATTGAAAGTTTGAAACCCCAAAGATGTCATCCAGATATAAATTATTCAAGTAAAATCAAAAAGCGCCCTGATGCCTACTCATATCCCAGGTGCAATTTACATGAAAAAGCAAATAAGCACAAAAATAGGAACAAAAGTTCCATACTAAACGGAATTACGGGCCATTTGATAACAGCTGAAGTAGCTGAAATGAATGGCTTGCTGGTTTGCCTTTTAGTGAATAAGTTATTAAGGGGGTTGTGAGCTTATTAATGGCTAAATTTGAAGTTGGGTTGACTATAATATTCTTAAAGAGTTTACTATTTAATTATTTTATCCATACATAAGACAAACCAACAAGGCACTCACTTCACTTCAGCCATTATTGAATGACCCCTTAGTAAGCTATTAATTAATAATTTAATAGTAACAATTAGTAACTATTAATTATTGTAACCATGTAGTAGTCACATATTACAACAAAAAAAATGGAAAAAAAAGGACAATGATAAAAATGATAATAACAAAGGAATCATTGATGTGTATACCATCAAAAGAAAAGGTGAAGTCTAGTAGAAGAAAAAAAAGGAATTCCATTATGGCCACCATAAAATAACTAAGTTTTAACCTAACCGTGTAGTGGTCATATATTACAACAGAAAAAATGAAAAATAAAAATCTAGAACAAGGATAATAATAATAATAAAAGAATCTTTGATTTGTATAGCATGCAAAGAAAAACTGAAGTCTTTTAATAAAATTGCCAAAAATATATTAAACTTCTAAGTTACATAAACACAAGTCCACCTATAGGTTACAAATCCACATTGACAAGGACTATCAGCAGGCAAAATTTCCATACCACCGGACAGGACAAAAGGCTCTGTTGGGCACATGGCAAGTGCAAATTCTGCATTGTCTTGATGCCCTGTCAATATCTGCAAAATAATGGGTTTAAAATTCAAAAGATAAGCATGATAATACAGCAATAACACCAGACCCATCTTCTGGAATGAAAAACAAATTATAAGCCTTCAAAAATTTAGTCTCGAAGTGACAGAAAGAACCTGAAGTGAAAACATAAACTAAATTTAGAATAAACATACCAGATCTGGACGAGAGTCAGCAGCTCCCAGTACAGCATGACGGTTAGGTTGAGCCTCAACATCCCATATGAGAACCTGATTCACAAGTTTCATAAACCTAACCCACATCAAGCTTTGCCAATTTGGTAAAATCAGAAATAAGTCAAACCAATATAATTTGTTCATGCATAACCTACTTACTAGTTGGTAAATTTAGAAGCACATGCAATAGGTTTATTTTAGAATGCTTACATCAGGACTATCGGTATGGGTGGCCACAATCTTAGTGTTCTTTGGCAGCTCCCTTATTCTGTTTACCTGCAGAATTGTAATAGATGAAGGACAGCTTCGTTAAAAGTAAAAGCACACAATAAATTAGGCATTTCTACACTCATGTCTAATTGACGAAACAGAAAACAGAAACATGAAATAGAGATTCATACCTCTCCAGGATGTATAATGGTTTTAAACTTCTTTACAAACGGAGAACGTGCTTCTTCATTGAACTGCATAAAGCAATTACATTGATAACAATAACAACTATATGATACTTAAAGAATCAAAGACCGCCTGATAAACATTGACAGTGAAGAAAAAAGGCAAAGGGCTCAGAAGCGAAGATATCCTTTTTTTTTCTTTTGTGTGTGTGTGCGCGTGTTGGGGTTCAACAATCAACAGAAGCATGGAAATTAGATAATGGAAACCTCACCTGTGATATGTGCTCCGCTGCAGCAACCCTTGGTTTTACAACTTCACAATTTGCCAACACAAGAGTGTTTGGAACACTACCATCAGTCTGAAAATTTTTTTAACCAAAAAACATGCATCAAAAGAAGCGTCTAATATGGTCATGACAAATGCATGCAGTAATTTACAAAGTACTGTGCATTTGTCTTTTCCTTCTCTTCTTTGGGATTGGATCTTTTGGTGCATATACATATTATAAGTTATAACAGTAGAAATACAAAGACTATTCACATCAAAATCAATAAAAAATAAAGCAAAATGTAAACTTCAGTGCCATCAACAAGTGTACCACCACTGTATCGTGCTGTACTAAAACATTTAACAAAAAACACTTAGATATTTATCTAACGCAATATAATATAGAGTTCTAGACATTTTCACACTATTTTCAGAGACAGTGCTATCAGAGGGAAAAAAAAAAAAACTAACATATAGGACCCCTAGGGGGAGCTTGGTTAACTTGATCTTCTGGTGTGTCTAAAGTGATGCTGAAGGTCAAGCATTGCAACCTAGCATTTCTCTTAGTGAATACTGCTTCCACAACTTTGTTTTGAAACAACTTGTTGATAGCGATGTCACTATGGGGGTACAATTGAACTTTACATGATGCATGTATCGAGAGTAAAGGCACTACGCCGCATTATTTTCTTAAAATTACGAGCTTTTTTTGTAAAAGAAATTTATGAGCTTAAAGAACTACCAAATCTAAAGTAGTTTCTAACAATCTACAGTGCCATTCTACAATGCACATGCCAAGGCGTATCCAAGCCTACAAGAACAAGGTAGGCCTAAGAAGCATGGATTGCACGCAATTAAGAATCAAGACCAAAATTGTGACCACATCAAGACGGCTTGCCTGTTCAGAAAGATAAAGACGCTGGCGATTCTTGTAAGTCGCCTGCTCCAGTTGTGGACCCCACCTATTACATCAAGGACAAAAGAAAAAATGACGGTCAGCAATGGCACGTTGACGCTTGAGGTGCATATATTTCGAATGGTTCAAATCGAAAGCACCCCGGCTCGGATTTAAGACAAACGCATGAACGAAGAACCTAGGCCTAGGTCGCAGTTCTAAGACCAGGCAATGCATCAGTCAAAAAAATAAGCAACAAAAATGAACCTCACGTATCCTTTCAGCCAATGAAAATACACATAGCATAACCAGTAGAAAAAACCCAAAAAAAAGTACATTTGGAAGATCAAAAAGGGTTTATTAGCTCTTCGGCTGGGATGGACAGACAAATGAAATCACATGAACCCTAGATAGAAATTGAGAGTGGTGCACGGAGAGAGAGAGAGAGAGAGAGAGACGAACCGGCAAGAGAGAGAAGGCCATACGAGGTTGTGGTTGGCAAGCCAGTCGTAGAGAATGGGAACAAGGGACTTCCACTGAGTGTACCTTTCATCGACTGATGGCTGTCCTGCTTTCCCTCTCTCCTTCATTTTCCCACCTGCTCGGCTGCTCTCACTCTCTCTCCCCTTCCTCCCTTCCCTCCTTTTGCTTTCCCGCTCGATCTTCTCTCTCTTCACGCTAGTCTTAACTCCACCGTGACAAATGCAGATAGGTCGTATTATGTCTACGTTTGTCGGGCTTTCTTATTTTTAGGTAAAGTTTTTGGTGACGCGCCGACACTGACAATTGACAATAGGTTTAGGATCTGCTCGTCTCACAACGACCTCACAGGAACATCTCACCGTGCATTGAAAACATCTCGCGCAGGAGATGATTCCAATGCACGGTGGGATGTGACTGTGAGACCGGTGTGAAGCGCTATGTGTGATAAGCAGATCCGGTCTCCGAGTGGGACTGAAAGTCTGAAACCCCTAATTTCCGACACCGAAAAAAAAATACGACAACAAGAAGTAGGTGCAAGTCGGACGGACCAAACACACAGGGTTATAGGATTGGCCCGATTTCTCTACTTACTTTTTGACAAATATCTCTTTAATTATTACATTTTTACATGTCACACAAGCACTTGCATATGCAAATCAGGGTATGTGAATACTCCGAAGCTTTGTATCACAAACAAACAGAAACTAAGTGACATTTTGAAAAAACAAACAAGAATAAGTTAAATTCAGTTTTTAACATTATTAAAATTAGGGAGGAGGACATTTTAAGGGTGATCTAATTACTAAATAGGGTTCAATTCAATTTCTTGTTCATTTTTTTTTGGTTTACCTGATTAAATTACTATTAGGGATGCAACTCGGACTGCTTGTGGTGTTTAAATACCTATTTTATTTTACACCCATTTTTAATTATAAATTGATAATATGTTTTCAATGATAGATTTGCAACATCAAAAAGTGCAATAATTACATTAAGAGGTATGTTGGTATTGATGAACTTTTATTTCCTCTTAAATCTTAATGCATATGATATTGATATTGTTCTGAATTCTAAAAATTATCAAATATCCATTTTGACCCTATATATGAGAGTTTTTGTTTATCTTTTTTTAGAGTATCATTGATACAAAAGTTTATATGATTGAACTTTATGTTTCATTTGAATAAGTGTGAATGTTAATATGTAGAGTGTAAAACGGTTCATATAAATTGTAAAATTGAATTAGTTTTGCACCAGCAAATTCAACTTTTTACCAAACATATTTTTAATTGTAATGGATGCAAACATGAATTCTAATAAAGCATGTGTTTTTTTTTTTTTTAATCAAAAGCTCACTTGAATGCAAACAAAAATGAACCAAAGTGCAAATTCATCTTGAACCATGATTTATATTCCATTTGCATCTTTTCCAAACACAATCATAAGAAATAAGAGATAAGAGGAAACGAATATCAAATTTTCTCTTAAAATTAAAAGATTCCTCTTAAAAGATAAGAATTAAGAATAAACAAATAAATCATTGATATCAAATTATTTTGAATTAGAATGACAAATGATTGATTTTATATGTTATTGCAACTTATATGGACAAAATATCCTCGTTTATAATTTCTTAGATAGAGTGTTTGTACCATGGTGTTACATACGTGCGGTGTGTCTCTTGGGAGACATCGGATAAAATTAATGGGCCCTCTTTTTGTTTTTTCTTTTACTTCTTCCAACCAGAGGATGCAAATAACGGTAATTCTAAACCCTGTGTTTATGATTAAATAGCCATTCAGGTGTGAAAACGAGCTTAATACAAAGCCAATCCAGCCCCAAAAACCCGGGGTGAGGTAGCACAAAAGACTCAAACTTTGCCTTGAAAGCTAAAGCATGAGATAGATGTTGATTCCATCAATCCAACATCCGAAGTAGGGTGTTCATTATAATCATCTAGACCGCTAATTGAAAATATTAATTGGTGATTTGATTTGATTTGAGAATTCTTCAAACCGTGCCTCTTTAGTTGGTTTGGTTTTTTATATTTTATGTGTTTAAGCATGTATGTATTCATTTAGGTGGTGTTCGATATCGTGGTTATTCACGATATATTGCGTTTCAAAACACATTACAGCTCATTTGCACTATTCAGTTCAGTATCGTGTGGACCGAATCACAATATCTCATGGAATAGTTCATATTATGTCGCAAAATCTCTTCCACGGGTAAAAATTGTGGATTGTTCCACGCAATGGTTGAAAATCTCTAAGAGCCATTGATTCCCGGTTTCGCCTCATTATTCCATTCTAAGAAATATTATTGTTGTAGCTTTTTTTTGAGGAAACCATTGTAGCTCTTGCTCTCCCTTCAGTCTGCCTTGCCACTAGAAGAAGGTGGTGAACACTAATCAAAGTTACCCCAGTTCATTGAACATCTGTTCATCAACTATTTGAATAGATGTTCATCTGGATTTTTTTTTTTTATCACGGATGCTTATTTAGGATTGAACCACTGTTATCTTGTGTCAATACATTGAACGGTCGACCCATTTTGATAGAAAAAATAAAAAATAGTTGCCAAAACTATTGAATGGTTCAAACGGTTCAACCGCATAGGTCAGCGGTTTGTTGACCAAATCAACGCTTTTTTGCCAAAATTATGTTTTGGTGAAAAATGAAATCGATCGCCTTACCGGTTCCTGATTTTTTCGGTTTGATCATTTGAACCAAATGGTTGACCTGCTCTGACAGAATAAATAAAAAAAATGGTCAAAATCGTTGAACGGTTCAAGCAAGGTTCAAAGTGTCGACACGTATTGGCCGATACATATCATTCTGGGACCTCTCCGATACGCCTCTACAGTGGGTGTATCAGGAATCTGATCGGTTCAAGGGGTGGAGGAGCCATAAATTGCCCCCCTGAACCGATTTTGAAAAAAAATAAAAAAAAAAGGTATTGATTCACCCGATATGCCCCTATTGGCGTATCGGGCGTATTGAGATTTTGAACCTTGATAGTTCAATTGCCCAGGTCAACAGTTTGCTGACCAAATCAACGTTTATTGGCCAAAATCCGAGTTTGGGGAAAATGAAACCGGTAACCAGACCAGTTCCCAATTTTCCCGGTCTGACAATTCAAACTGAATGGTCGGCCCATTCTGACTGAAAAAAAAGGTCAAAATTGTTGAACGGTTCAAACGGTTCAACTATTGGAGCCAGCGGTTTGCTAACCAAATCAACGTTTTTTTTTGCCAAAATTCGATTTTGGTGAAAAACAAAACCAACCACCTTATCGGTTCTCGATTTTTTCTGGTCCGATCATTCAAACCAAATGGTCAACCCATATTGACAGAAAAAAAAGGTGATCAAAACCATTGAACGGTTCTAGCAAGGTTCAAAGTGTCAACACGTATCGACTCATATCGGCCAATACATATTGTTTTGGGACCTCTCCGATATGCCCCTATAGTGGGTGTATTGAGGGTCTGGCCGGTTCAGGGGGCGCAGTTTAGGGGGTGGAGGATCCCTAAACTGCCCCCTGAACTGATATTGAAAAAAATAAAATAAAATAAAAAGTAAGAAAAATGTATCAATACGCCCGATAAACCCCTACTGGCATATTGGGCATATTGATATTTTGAACCTTGAGAGTTCAACCGCCAAATCAACGTTTTTCTTACCAAATCAACATTTTTTGGCCACAATCTGATTTTGGCAAAAAACAAAACCGACCAGCTAACCAGTTCGCGATTTTTTCCTGTAATGATTGACTCATTCTGACAAAAAAAAAATGGTTAAAACCGTAGAACGGTCCAAATGGTTCAACCGCTTGGGTCAGTGGCTTGTTGACCAAATCAATGTGTTTTGGCCAAAAATCCAATTTTGGTGAAAAACGAAACTTGTCACCTGACCGGTTCTCAGTTTTTCTGGTCCGATCCAGTTTTGAAAACCATGGAAAAGGTAATAACATTTAATTAGATAAATATATATTTTATTATTTATTATTTTACATTAATAAATAGTATTAATGTCAAGTCATCAATAACTTCATAAAACAAAATTAATAATATTTGTATTAATTAATAAGTTTTTAATATTATTTTTTATTAATATTATTAATCTTTCTTAATTATTAGTAATTAGTAAAAATATTATTAATTATTACAAAATATTATAAATATTATTAATTATTTAACATTATTTTCTTAATCATTAATTATTAATATTAATAATTACTTTTTATTTATTATTACTAATTTTAGTTAACATAAATATCAATATTTGTTATTAAATATTATTAATATTATTAATTATTATTATTATTTTTATTCATTATAATTTATTAATGTTTTTTTACTATATATATTGCTAAAAACAAAATATTGTATTTTAATGATTAATGGCATAGATAATCTCACATGTTGTAGTTGAGATGCATGAAATCAAACACAAGATATGGATAGAAATATGCCACACCTTTCAGAACACCCATTAAAGTGTGGTGTGGATCAATACACACATTTTTGTCCATGGTGCAGAACAACTATCATGTTGGGGTGTGGTGTTTCATCCACACCACACCTATGTGTGGATGAAAACACATCACCCAAATTCTCATCTACGTTACAGAATACTCACTTAACATTTCATGTATTATTGTTATTCGTTTCAATTTTTAACTTGTAATTTGATGTCCAATGAGCCAATTATGGTTGAGAAATTTGAATGTGATTATTATTAACATTTAAATTTGATATTTGAAATATATTTGTTATTTATGTAGACATGCATATTATTTGTGCTTTTCTAATTGGGTTAAACTCAAACCGTATCATTATGGTTTGGCTTGGCTTGGTTTCTATACTGAAATGGTTTGGTTTGAAAGGAAATCTCAAATCGTAATTTACTGGTTAGATCTAAAATATTTTCAAAACTAAACCAAACTAGATCGTAAACACCCCTAATCCATGGTACTCCGCCCCTCTCCCTCTATGAGGTATTTCTCTTGTTTTGCCTCTTGATTTCCCCAAAACCAAAACCCCATACCGTTTCCCTCTTATTCTTCACCTATTCACTACAATTGTCGCTTTGCCAAATAATCATGGTTTTCAAAATCGGACCGGACCGGATGGTCAGACCAGAAAAGCCAAGATGATTGGTTCGGTTTTTCCCCAAAACCGCTTTTTCTCCGAAAACCATTGATTTTGATCAACAAACCGCTTAACCACCCGGTTAACTGTTCAAACGGTTTTGACCGTGTTTCAATTTTTTTAATTATTTTTTATTAGAATGGATCGACTGTTCGGGTTGATCCATCGAACCAATAACCGGACCATTGACCGGTTCGGTTTTAAAAATCGTGCAAATAATTGAAAGTTACTATTCACCGGACAAATAGTTTGGTCGCTGCCTCCCTATTCTTTTTTATTTTTTGTCCTTGCATCATTTGGGGTTTTAGGGTTGACCCACTTGCACCCTGAGCAATTGACTAGCCCGAGGATGTGAGCAAGCATCGTAAAGGAAAAGAAACTCCACATATCCATCAAGGATTGCAACAACTAGGCCTGGCCTAATTGCAAAATGCATCAACCAGAGAAATTGAGAACGCTCTCACCCACACCCCTTGAACCACAATAGGCTTTCCAACACATCCTTAATGATTAAGCACAACCCAGCTTTGTCAGAGGAATCTTCAAAAGCAGCAATAACATTTAATATTGGAGGTTTTTATGATTCAGTACACCTACGTGGAGGTAGGATTTTCTACGGATGGACTGAATCCTAACCGTGGATTAATGCCAAATTCAGTGCAAAAATTCCTTTATGATTCAGTACACGTGGATTGATGTTCGATACTATTTTCATAAAGACAGTCTCTGTCCCTGATATCTCATGGACAGCGATTGTCCCAATAAAATATCTCGACAATGCTTGTATGACAAAAATGGGCTTTTGATATTATACATGGCATGCCCTATGTTTATGTAAACCAATGGAACCTATAATTTTCGTTGTAGTTTTAAATAATTCAATAATTTTAATGATGAGTTAAAAAAATGTATCAACAAAAAAACATTTATTTTGTTATTTTAATTATTTTTTATTAAAATAAATTATTATTAATTAATATGAATTTATTGATATTACTTTCAAATTAGTTTGGATATAATTACTCATTTATATTCGATTGTGTAGCCAATTTCACTTGGTGTGAATTGATCCCCTACCAGGTTGCTAATGGGTCAATGACCAAAACCTCGCAAAGAGACGTCATTTTGTTGTACTTCGACAAGCAAAAACTCTGTGCACATACTCTTGCAACCAAAGGCATCTAGTAAAAGATATTCCTGATATATGACAAGATTCCTACAAGCAGGTCAAAGATCTTGCTTGCAGGAAATCCAGGCTCATGCCTCTAATCTGTTGCGTTGACCCACACCGTTGACAGCCTCCCATCTTCGATTTTCCATGCGTGTATGCTCTAAAACAGCTTACCAAAAAAAAGTATACCATAAAAACAATAATCTGTTTGACTAATAAAAATAAAAGGTTCTCTTTCGAAACATAAATCGAGCCAATGATGTCAAATTTAGTAGTAATTAATGTAATACTAATCTTAAATTTTGTTTTCTAAATTTCCAAACTTTCTAGCATCTGCAGGATTTCAACTTGTCTAGCATCTGAGGAAATCATCAAACATAAACACCACAAGCAAGTAGCAAAAACAGAGATCCAAAACCCTGCAATCAATGGATCAATTTTCAGCCAAAGCAACAAACTGAATCTCCTACAGACACCGTATTTAACACACTGAAGAAAAAATGAAGGACAAATCTCTAAAATGTACCAAGAAAACAGAAGCCACAGCTCCAGTTGTAAGCTCCTTCGCTAAACTGCGATATCGCCTTGATGAGGTAGCCTCGTAGCTGCAACATAACAGAAACAATGATTGAAACTAGAAATCACTATTTATAGGTAAAGAATCATTTAAAAAAATATGCACCTTACTGTTCTAGGGCAGATATGTTAATTATTTGCGGTTTCATGTTCAACCATGAAGAACAGCAAAACATGCAACTACCTTTATTTTATGAGAGGACCTAATGATTATTTTCAATTATATCCTCGCAAAAATTTATACCCTTCTACTTAGAAGCTTCATTGTTTCCAACTATAACATGCAATAAAGAATGAAGACACAAAGAGGGGGAATATGATTCAGGTAAAATTTTAAAACATAATTTATTTGAGCAAGTATCATTTAACTAAAAAGAAATTCTGAGAAACCAAACTAGCATTTTAGTTGGTAACCAAATCCTTGATTACACGAGATAAAACAATGGCAGTAGAAGCAAAGGTCCAAGATATGATGCACCATATATTCAGTTATTTACAACCTTTCAACACTTCATTCTATCAAAGAGCATATTTTCTGTTAAATTATAAGCTTGGAGATAGTTTTTCACAACCTTGACACATGCCACTTTCAGCCATCTCTCAAAAATCTTCTACAACCATGCCAACTTGCAGCAAACCACCATTCTAACCAACAAGAGTGGAATATAAGCTTAAGATTGATACGTTTTTTGTACAATATAAAATCCGTTAACATATCCATTTGATATGACAAATAAACGCCCTGGCAACCACCTAAACATGGGGTGAAAAATGAGTACTAGTCCCTTTCATTAGATTGAATGCATTGTTGAGCACTAAAATTCCTATCTCATTATTGAATGGTATGACGAAGTTTGGAAATATGTCTTGAAAACAACAAAAAGCCATATTCAACTGCTAATTCTAGAACTAGGATGACGAAAGGTCAACAAAGCAACTATGCATAGAAATGGGGTAGCCACATCTTGTATCAGCTACGATGTGATACATTATACTTGGTGAACTTGAACCATTTGGCTGTACAAATAAGCCAGTTGTACTGTAAATGAGTACTTTTGGTATCACTTGAGAGGTAAGACTCTGTGCTATATACAACATAATGTATAAGCTATAAAATCATAAACTTAACTGAAGGTGCCAGCTAGCTTGCAGGTAAGGTCCCTGACTGGTCGTAGTGGGGACTTGGGATCTAATCCCATGGTTCGCACCTTCACTTTGGGTTGGGGATCTTGGGGTTTGGGCTACCCCCCATTGTGTAGCCCTACACCCCCCCCCCCCCCCAATGTGAAGCCCATTCACATACCAAGAAAAAAGAAAAACCATAAACTTAACCACTCTCTTTTTACCAGTAGAAACTTACTTACCTTTCTGCAAAGCCATGAAGGTATAACCAACAAACTACTAAAAGGAGTCCTTTAAAGGCATGACTTAGTACTTTCTCCGAAAAACATGTAACAAATAAAAAATCCATTGGCAAGACTTACATGATCTAAGTTACACCCGTAGTCTTCCTTAAAGTTACCATAACAAGTCTGGTGAAATAGCTGAACCCATGCTAATTGCCGAAAAGGAGATCATTACTCAAGAATATGGTACCAACAGAGTTCATATACTTCATACATATATTATTCAAGTAATTTTAACAAAATGTAGGAACAAATATAACCTAAGTCAGAAGAATCATCTTCAAAGCATAAAAGTTCCAAATAAAGGAACCAAACAAGCAAATGCTCATGTAAATATCTGTGATCTGTCCATGTGCTTATAAACAATGTTACCAAGCCAGATGTTGAACTGCTGGGACCAACGGTTCCCAACTCAGTGGTTCAATTCAAGCATCCAATATAAACAGTTTGACCCATTATGGTTATTTCAACGGTATAATATTAATATCAAAAATAGGGGTTAAGGGAAAAAAACAAATCAAAAGATGGGAAAAAATAACAACAACAATAATAATACCTAACAACATCATAAAACCATTGACAAAACATACTCACTCCAGGATGACCAAAATCTGATGACATCTCTGAGGCAATAGGGCTTCCCATCACCCAAGGCATCCAATTTCTTGTTCTCTTAGATGATTAGATGCATTAACTTGAATGCTTATGGTCTTATTAGAGGAGGATTTATTTGGGGACAGCCCTTATTGAGTAGTTATGCATTTTCCTTTTTCTTGTAGACTTGCCCTCACTTTTTATTATTTGGGACTCTAAACCAATTTTTTTACCTTTTACATTATAAAAATCTTTGTTATTTCTGTATGTGACTATGTGTGCCTTTATTTATGCTGTGGTCAACTCAACAAAGCCTTGTTCCAATCATCTAGGATCAGTTAAGTGAATCTTTTTCTCCCTATTAAGAAGCATATCCTCTATTAAATATGAGTTTTAAAATACTTTCTCACTACTTCAAATGATGTCTACTTTAGCTTCCCAAATCACTACTTCTCGATGCTATAATCGGTCTTCCATGCACATTACCAATTCATAATTCCATCTTAGTATATTCTCTTTCATTTGTTACCTGTTTGAGCTACGCCAAGGTCCCCATGGATGCAAAGACTTTTCATCGTATCCCTTTTACTCATCACACTCCTCCATCTCAACATTCTCATTTCAAGTTTCAACTACTCACTTTATCACAAATACGCCAAAACTAGTGAGGTTAAGAAAGATATTCAAGAAGTGTTTCTTATTTCATATACATGTACATTTTCCAGGCAGTAATTAATAAATTTGATCACAAACACAACAAATATGTGTTTTTACAGAACAATGACAACTAGTGAATTTTAAATAAGATAATTTCATATAACATTAATATGTAACAAAAAGCTAGGCGCCACCATTTATAATCACATCATGAGCCTCTAAAACCCCATTCTAACTGTAAAGGAAGCAAGAAGTGATGATATAAGATTAAGATTGGGAATACGGTCATAGGCCTCATAAGTGTGGCAGTCCAATTCTGGAGGAAATTCACCTGTCCTTTGTCGATCTACATCAATTAATTTTACTTACTGCCAAATAGGCAAAGAAGGAAATAAAGAAAGAAACTCTAAAGGGCCAGTTACCATGATCAATAGATTATTGGATGATCATAAAGCTGTATATAAAATAAATTCTCCTTTTTTAATGGGGATTGGGGAATAAAAGAAAAAGGCAAAGAGGCCTCGAGAAATATCGAATACATTCACAATGGACTTAATTACATATCATAATGATAGATAACTAGATCATGCCTTTGGGGTAAAATGAGGCAGTAGAGAACTTTTATTGGACCTCCAGACATCTTATACTTTGAGCATCCAAGCAACTTTTACATAATTGAATATTCCATGTATTAAGGTAATAGATGGGCACTAAATAAACGTTAATCTGCACAAAGAAATCATAGATAACGATGAATCCTAGTTTTGGATTGTAGCATCCATGTGAGTCTCTCTTTCACATTCATCTTAGTTCAGACTATTGTCAGACTGATGTGCGAAGACGCCGTTAGATGAGTGCAAGATTTTTGCCATCAATGGAGATCAAACGTTCCGTTCTTGTATGCGTCTTAAAATCACGAATTAACCATCTTAGTAATAAAAGTAATGGCAAATAGCCTCGCAAATGTTAAATTATAAAAGCAAAGCAGAAACCAGATGTAAACGAGATCTCTCCTCCCCCCAGAAAGATACATCTTTTTAGTTCATAAATCCTAAATTCAAGCGCAAAAGCACAATATTTTATCTACTCAATCAAGCTTCAAAACACTAAATTTAGAAGCATTCTGAATCACTTAAGAGAGAGAGGGGGAGAGATGTTGGAGCAGATCGCTTACATGAAGAATGAAGCGGTTACAACTAGACCAATTGCAAGCATGAGAATGGCTAATGTTGGATACCACGCATCTGGGACGGGGCTTGTGATGGGTTTCGCCGCCGAAGCCTGTCAAAGAAAAATAAAAATCAAAATGAACAGTGATAGAATGCTCAATTGCAGAGAAAACCCTAGAAATCTTGAGGAAGAGGAGGAGGAGACTCACCATGTTTGACGAAGACGATCGGTTTAGCTTGCGCACTTCTTTTTTCCCTTGGTTACTGACGAGTGAGTTCTTGAGCGAAATCAACGATGGTCTTAGACTCTTCTTCGCGAGATGTGTTATCAACTGCTTCGACGATTTCTGATTATCTGTGTTTGGCCCGCCTATTGTGGGACCTACTATATCACGGCAATTTTGATGGAAAACGATGGAGGCTTTGTGTATTGGACATTCTGAACCGTGGCTGTTTGATTTGGCCTGGCTTACGGAGCTTTGGTACATCATAATATATAGTCAACCGATTTACACATGCAAGTTGAGCAAAACGGAGACGGGATCGACTGGAAGCGAAAACTCTGAAAGCATTGCATCCAGCCGCACATTAAGAGCATCTCAATTCTCTAACAAATATTTAAGGAGGATATTTCGATGTGCGGCTGGATGCCGTACTATCAGAAATTTTGCTTTCAATATATCCAGGTCCGGGCTCGCAAAAGCGTCCAATGGGTCCAACCCCAATTAGGGCTGCAAGTCGGGCGGATTGATGTAAAATTTGGCCCGCCCAACCCAGATTTATTGAAGTCCAAACCCTAGAGCTGTAAATCGGGCCGTGCCGCCCGCAGCCCAGCATGGCTCGGCACCTTCATGCGGGCCGTGTTGGGCCTGGGGCTTTAGGTCTACGGGCCAGCATGGCATGGCACGATCAAGCACTTGTAGCCCGACCCAACATGACCTATATATATAATATATAATATTATATAAATTATAATTATACACAAAATTCATATAAAATTAAAATTTTAAGTTTTTATCAACTTTTTTAAATAAATAGCTTTGGCCCGATGCACGACCTAACCTGGCCCAGTGCTCATCCCACGAGCCAGCCTGACCTACAACACGACATGGAACGACACGGGCCCGCATGGGCCTAGGCCGTGGGCTATACCGGGCTGACCCCCAAAATTTTCACTGAGGAGGGCAGCACGTTCCATGATGGCCCACGAGCCAACACGACATGGCCCGCACTTTGCACAGGCCACCCATGGGCCCACTTTACACCTCTACACAACCCCAACCCTAACTCAATCCTAGACTTCAGGTTGGGTTCAGGTCGGGCATGGATTGGGTTAGGTTGGTCCAATTTATCTACTTTCTTTTGCCAAATGTACATATTTCTTAGACTTATAAGAGTTTATGTTAATTCAATACTAGCATTATTACGTCTAAAAACATGGTTGTCATGTTTAAAAGAAAAATAATTGTCTTTAAACTTAAAATTTTTCACATTATTATATATATACATCCATGGATGCTTAATTGCATTAAATACACATATACATAGATACTACTTATTTGATATTTATATTTATATTTATACATGCAAAAAAATGAAGTTAAATCAAATTCAAGTTGGGTTAGATTGGTCAATACCTCAACCTTAACCCAACCCAAAGGTTAAGTCGGATTCAAATTTTTCAGCCTTAACCATACTTTTTTTCAGGCTGGGTTGAATTAGCCTGCCCCAAGTTGCAGCCTAACCCCAATGCCAACGAAAACATAACGAATTATAAAATTTGGTTCATAAATATCGGATATCATTTAATATATAAAAAAGAAAAAATATCGAATGTCACTAAACTAAAACCTTATATTTATTAACAGAGAAAAAAAAGCCCCTTATGACATTCTCGAATAGCTGAATCAATGCAAGTTCAACTCACAAATTTGCATTTAATTAGTCTAACCACAATCTAAGTGCAGCATCAAATACATATGACGCAGTAATATGATCAAATCCGTGTAAGGAAAAGCTTTTTGTAGCAAGTCATTGGACATCATGTGCACCTTGTTGTTCCAACCCCTTAATGTCCCAATATGTTCATTGGTTGACTTTAGGCTTAGTTAAAGTAATGTAAAATGTCCATAGGCCAAGCTTGAAGTTCTGTTCACGAACATTATAAAAGTTCAACACCCCCCCCCCCTTCATCACAAATAAATGAGGAAAAAAAAGACTTTAAGCTCAGTTTGAAAGAAGTACAAATATAAATATGTACAGTGTAAATACATACAAAATACAAGATTTTACACTCTATACATTTGTATTTCTATTCCTTTCAAAGCCTTAACAACTAAGATACCTGACACCTTTAAATAAATGACATTAAATTATTTCACCAAAATAGTTAAACGTTCTTTTTTACCGGTAAGTAATAAGTTGAAACTTTACTAAACTCTGTTAAACAAAAGGGATACAAAGTAAAAGTGCCAAAGCACCCCTCCTCAAGACTTCAAAATAATCAAACATTTCATATCCACTAGATATAACTTCAGCCAAAATTATTATCATCTCCTTAAAAACACTAATTCAGCTATTGTTTTTCAGCAAATAAGCTTATTGTTTGTATACCCTTAAAAATTTTAGCAAATAAGCTTGGGGGCCATTTGATAACAGCTGAAGTGACTGAATTGAAAAGCTTATTGTTTTTTAGCAAATAAGCTTTTTAGGAGGGCTCCTTAATGGTTAAAGTCAAAGTTGGGCATATCATTATACCCTTAAAAGTTTTATTATTTAATTATTTTATTAACTAAAAGACAAATCAATATATCTTTCAATTCAGCAACTGCAGCTATTATCAAATGGCCCCTTAGGCAAAAATGTATAGGTAGGAGATAATGTAAAAGATATCTTCCCACCTTCAAGAGAGAAAGCATGGAGGAGGGGACATTGTAGGAAATTATTTGTATCCAGGGAAATCAAGACCATGGTCTATATGCATCATCCAATGGGATTCAATTAGGAGTTCCTCCATAATCATCCAGAAGAATGTGATAGATCAATCATCAAACCGTTAAAGTGTCATTTGATAAAAGAATTCTTATAAGTGGACTCATTGGTCCCATTCATTCCACATTGTGCACTATGCTCAGTGTATGTGTTTGTCAAGGTGTTGTTATTGCCATTTAATGAGAACATAAGAAAATTATCATAGAGTATGTGGTTGTCCAATTGTTGTTATTGCCATTTAATGAAAACGTAAGAAAATTATCATAGATTAAGACCAGGAATGCAGAGAACTCCAATAGAAGAATTCTAAACAAAAGCAGCCCAAGACACGGCACTACAAATTAAGGCCCATAAGCTAACAGAGAAGCAGGCGAACAACATAATAAAAGGAATTTCTTCTCACACCATTTCAAGCAAGTAATTCTTCCGTCAAATTAAGGTGTTAAAAAACATTCAAAACTGGGTAAGAATTGTGTCTTCTCGGCTTAGTTCACATTTGACAAAATCTGCAAGGGCAATGTTCATGAGAAGTATTCCATTTTAATTGCTAGTATGCCTAGCACAGATGACAACTCCAGGCCTCTACTTTGGGTAGCCAGTAGACCCGTTCATGGGCCGGGTGGCCTGACGGGCCGGCCCGGCCCCCGGACGGACTTGAATATGGTTATAGGCCTGAGGGCTTAAATTCGGGCCAAAAAACCTGGTTCGCAATAAATTCGAGCCGGATTTAGGTTTTGTCAAAATAGCCCAGTCCGACCTAATATTAGACTTAAAGTGAGTAATGTGATTATGTCCATTTGAATAAATTTTTTGATTTAAGAATGTAAGACTGTGTTTTAAAATATAAAAGAAAGGGAAAAAAACCATCTTGTAGGCCCATTGTTCATTTAAATAGGAAAAAAACTATCTGAATTTTTAATTCTAATTTGAAAAGGAAAATTTGTTTTTTTTATTAGGTCGGGCTTCGAGCTTTTTATCAGGGCCGGGCTCGGGCCCATTAGTTGGGCCAGGCTCGGGCTCGGGCCTAGCATATTTCCCTTGATGACAAGTAAAAGTCCGGCCCGACCCGACTCATGAACAGGTCTATTAGTCAGCTACTAGGATTCATGTCAAATTATCCTTGAAATCGACGGTGACTTACCTTGCCTCTACTTCTCACAACTACACCGTGGTCTAGTTTGCAATGGAAAGACAAGTGGGGAATGAAGAAGAGTGTGTGAGAGAGAGAAGGAGATGAAGAATAAGAATAGGAGAGGAGAGAGAGTAAAATTGACAGTGACTTACGTTGTCATCGTTGGAGCTAGTTATTAATAGAGCTAGTTCAGAATGGAATATAAGGGTTCCCACGTGGTTCAACTTGATGAACAACTAAATGCCTTCTCTTGTTTATATTAATGTTAATTTTTTAAATGTAATAATACACAAACTACAAAACACTAAAAAAACACCAAAAAGTAACATATTAAAAAACATAAAAAATGCAAAAAGTTTGAAACTTACAAAAAAAAGAGAAATTTAAAACGAGTTTGGAGGGTTTAATCTCTACATAGATAATCCTTTATCCAATGTGAGCGAACAAAGAAGAATGCACTCGTGGCATCAACGAGAATTGATAGTAAGGTCATGTTCTTTTCTTTTTTTAATAAAACGGGATAACAACAGAGGGGCTACACAGCTTTGTTCACAAAAAACAATCGTTGACAGATAGAAAATAAATAGATATAAAATGTAAAAAAAAGGCGGAGTTCCGACAATCACAATCTGAGAATTCAACTAGTATTTGATGAGAAAAAAGGGAACTCAATCAAGTTAAAACCCACAACCAATGGAATTCGTTCAAGAGCAAGAGAGAGTTAGTTTAAATATAAATGAATTTTGTTTTAGAGCTAACCCAATGTCTAGTATCTTTTGGTAAGTCTTTTTTTAGAATTATCTCCCACCAGATCTAATAGTCAAATAACGATACGAGCTTTTGCATTAAGATCTTAGTAGTTTGAAGGCCATATGGGTTCATGTCTTTTCGTATGAAGACAAGTTAAAAAAAGGCAAAAATCTTTATGAATATTTTCTCAAAAAATAGGTTGAAACAGGTTTTTCGTGTCTTTCCAGGGCTGTGACTGATGGTAGAGTAGCCATAGGCTCTCGTTTGATCCTCAACATGTTGGAATATCCAATAGCCATGTAACAAGCCACATGTTGATGGAATATGATTATTTTATGGTTATCTCTATGCAATAATTTCACACACAATCATTCATTTTAAATTATTATCTATTTATTTATTTTCTATAAAAATAAATTTATTTGATTGTTTATTTGAAAATATTTTTATGCATGGAGATACTAATATTGTTGGATTATTTTATATCCAAATCCCAACTCTTATTGGGTCAATGAATATCTATTTGACCCAGTTTAAACTGAATGACCATGTGGCTAGATCCTTGGTGAATATGAGGCACTTGGCTAGTTCCTATTAGCATTTTATTGCACATAGTAGAACGTTGTTATAAAAGGGCACTTAGCTTTGTTTCTAAAGCACACGAAAAAGGCAGCTAAGTGAGGGAAGAGCATAGAGCCTCCCAATTAGCCCAATTCGGATTAAGCAGTTCCAGGTTGCATTTTGCTTCCGTGGGTTAATGTCTCATATCCTATATTATGCGCTACTCTTTTTCTCCAAAGTAGATCCTTGGATCCGATGGATAGCAACTCATAAACCAATTTTAAGATGAATATTGATCAGCTTATGGAGAGGAATTGGAATGCTAAATCTCTCGTAAATATTAATGGTGAATGGAACACAAGTCTATTAAGTGAACTTTTTGATGCAAACACTGTTCAACAATCCAAAGCATTCCTATCATTCAACAAAGACAACAGATTCTCTTATGTGAAAAAAAAAAGAATATTCTCAGTCAAGTCGGCTTTCATATGCTTTATTCCAAATCTTGCTGGATAAATTCCTCAAAATCTCATCAAATGGTCAAGGCTATGGAAAATTAAAGAGATCCTTATTTTGAATATAACAATAATTACTATATTTATTAACAATATTTATAATTTTAATTTAAAGTAAAATTTAAGTAAATATCTATTTATAACAATATTTATAATAACAGTAATTATTAAATATAATTACTAACTATATATTTATTAAATTACTGTAATAATCAGTAATTATTAAAATTGGGTTACTAAATTTATTAACAGTGTTTTTTAATAACAATATTCATAATTTAAATTAAAGTAAATATCTAGTTATTAATAATATTTATAATAACAGTAATTATTAATTATAGTCACTAATTATATATTTATTAAATTACTGTGATAATCGGTAATTATTATTACAGTAATTAATTACTGTAAGTATTATTACAGTATAATTAATTAGCAATTATTGTTATTAATTAATAATTAATTAGTAACTAATTACTGAAAATGGGTGCATGTTATTACATTATTAATTACTGTAATTAATTTATAATTATTGTTATTAGATACTAATTAATTAGTAAATATTATTATTAATTATTACAAATGAGTGTTCGTACGTGGAATCTATTCGCACGAATAGACTCTATTTCCTGAGTGCAGAGGCATCCATATAAGATGCTCCTTTTGCCAACAAGAAGCAAAAAAATCAAATACACCTCTTCTTTAAATACAACACGGTGAGAGCTATTTGGTTTGCAGCTCAGCTAGGTTTCAATCCAAGAGAGTACCTCTCTTCAGCAAATCCAGGTCTCTTGGATTGGTGGATGAATAAGTTAAAATGCTTAAGAGAACTAGAACAGCTCTTCTTGGCCAAGATTCTAGCCATTCTAAGAAGTGTTTGGGACCACATGAGTGAAGTAATATTCAGCATGGTTTTTAAAATGACTCGGTGATCGAACGGTTAGGGTTGGTTACTGGGTCGAATGGTCTGACCCAAACAGTCGGCCCATTTTGACAAAAAAAAATAAAAAAATAAAAAAATGATCAAAACCATTCAAATAATTAACTGGCCGATTCAGCAGTTTACTGACCAAAATCAACGGTTTAAAAAAAAATGGAACCGATCAGATCCTGATTTTTCTGATCCGACCGTCCGATCCAATCCAGTTGGGATCCAGACCCCTATGCTATTCTCCAAAAAGCAGAGAGCTACGCCCCTTTGTAAGAATTATGTTTTGCCTTCCGAGAGCTCATTTGAGCTAACCAGAACTCCCCCCTTGGAACAACATTGTTCTTTTATGTAGTACTCACTCTCTCCTCAAAATTAATGGTTCTTGGGACACTGACACACACAAAGCAGCCATTGGCATCTATCTAACCTCATACACTCATGGAATTTGCGTTGCAGAAGAACAACCCTTCTATGCAAATAACGCCTCAGAGGCTGAGCTTTGGGCAATCTTCAGAGGCATGAGAAGATTGATCGAGATAGGCATCAGGAAAATAGTCATAATCTCTGGCTTATATCAAAGAACACAGCTGACGAAGATAAGAGGAACCACTGGAAACAACCGCTGGAAACGAGAAGGTTCCTTTGGATCACTTGAAGCATCTTATATCCTTTTTTCTTGATAATGTAATATAATGTATGTAAATAGATATGAAGTATCTAGAACTCACACCTTAGCTCATAAGGAAGAACTTCTGGTAAGCATATTTTCTTGGCAAGGCCCACCTTACCCAGCTGAAAACTTAAGCTTTTGTATGAGAGGGCTTCTCCTGTATCAGTGATGTTTGCAAAGGATCCTCTCTCTCTCTCATCACTTAAATTTTAAAGATGATCCATGAGCATCTTCTTACTAGTCCATTTAAATTGACATACAAAATAACTCAACCCATCTCAAACTATTACATGAAGCAGATTGGTTAGATCACAAAATTGCCACCCTGTAGGTGATATGTCATACGTATATAGACCTATAAATTGGGTTGGCGGGTTGGGTTTGGTGGCACTTTCAGGGTGATTTTGTTTCGGGACAAGTTTTGGGCTGGGTCAGCAAAATTCTAGACCCTGACCCTAAATGTTTGGGTTAAGATTGACCCATTGGTCAATTCGGGTCAACAGTATTAAAAATAGCTGGAATTCCAAAAAATACAGAAAAGGAATATGAAAACATCAAAATTAAGGAATTAACATTAAAACAAATTGATAATTCAAAAATTCAAAGAGTAAACAATAATGAGTAAGAATAAATACTAAGGCTGCCTTTGAAAACAATGCAAATAAGTGTGATAAATATGTAGAGTGTAAAACGGTCCATATAAATTGCAAAGTTGGGTTAGTTTTGCATTGACAAATTTACCTTCTTATCAAATAGACTTTTAGCTGTAATGCATGCTGATGAAGGAAAATTTGGCCCGACCTCTTTATTATGAGACACGTGGCAGAAACGACAGCTCGGCAAAAGGGTTTAAGCCTAGGCGGGAACAAGGGCACACTTCGCTGAACTAACCCACCTAGTAACAGCTCGGGATAGACTTCGCCCAACTGACCGTCTTGTAAGAGCTCGGGATAGACTTCGTCGAACTACCACCTTGTAACAGCTCGGGGTAGACTTCGCCAAACTGCCACCTTGTAAGAGCTCGGGATAGACTTCACCGAACTACCACCTTGTAACAGCTCGGGGTAGACTTCGCCGAACTACCACCTTGTAACAGCTCGGGGTAGACTTCGCCGAACTGCCACCTTGTAACAGCTCGGGGTAGACTTCGCCGAACTGCCACCTTGTAACAGCTCGGGGTAAACTTTGCCGAACTGCCACCTTGTAACAGCTCGGGACACACTTCGCCGAATTGACCCACCTTGCTACAGTTCGGGATACCTCCGAGCTCAAGACCGCCTCGCTCAGCACTTTGCATCATCTTCTAGGCACCAAAGCCAAACAAGTCGTACCATGCCTGGCACCAGGGAATTCCGTGCCCGAGGGCGCCACGCCTAACTGACTTGGGATATGACGTTTTGGCAGCAACACTCTAAACGGCCGCCTGCCACCGCCACTGACGCCGCCATCTCTAGTTAGATGGTTAGGCAGTGACGGTTCTGCCTCAGCAGAAGGGACGACAGCCGGGTTGACAAGCGCAAGAGTAATCATACCCGATCTGACAAGGGCCTCGGGACGAGTACGCGAAGCGACTATAAGGGCCCCCTGCCCCCCCGACAACGGAGGTATGCAAACTTTGCGCTATCTGGTATTACCTTGCTTTTGAAAGATTCTAACTTGAGCTTCGGAGCCTCTACACCGGGTTCCCTCCGGAGCTTTCCCATCTCTCCCGTTTCAGGATCCCTCCAAACTTCGATACCCCATTTCTTCTTCAAAAATCCCCACTCATGGCCTCCTCCAGCAACACCGGACGCGGCACGGAGACAAACGCCACCGGGGAGCAACTTCAGGTCCCCGTAGTGTGCGTTGGACAGTTCACCATCCCCCTTTCGGCGGATGGGATCCCCATCCTGAACACGCCACAAGCAGTGGCACCCGTAAACCCTCCTACCACAAACGTCCCCTTTCCTCTCCCCATTGAGACAACTTTCACTGAACCAACTGCCGTCCCCCTGGCAGCTAGCCAAGACCGGTTGGAGGACCTGGTGCAGTGCATGCGGGCAATGCAAGCCCAAATGCAACAGTTCCAGCAACACCAGCTTCACCAGCACCAAGTGTTGCACAACATCTCCCAGTATCACTACCAACAGCAGTTCCCCCAACTGCCACTGAACCAACCACTACTTCCACCTCGCCACCCCGCTCCGAGGCCGGTCAAGGCCTCCCCGCAGGACGGGCGCCCCCGCCAGGCGAAGGCCTCCCGGCCCCAAAACCACCCCAACAACCCCAACAGCCAGGCCTCGTCCCCAGGCCGAAGAGAGAGAAATGTCATCCCCGCCTCACAACCCGCGGGTGGGTCGGGAACCTCGCCCGCGAGGTCGGCACCCCGGTGCTCCAAGCCCAAGCTCCCGCTCACCGAAAATCGATTCAGTGCCCTGGCGGCGGACTACCAGCACTCTGGGCCCATCGAGCTCGGTAACACGGAGGCCAGCAGCAACAGCACAAGGCCCGCTCAATGGCGAAGGCGCCGGCGAAGTCGCCAGACTGCCACCCGCGCCTTGTCGGAAGTCAGAGGCAAAGCCACGAGCTCGGACGAGGTAGGGGCTACCCCGACTCTCTCCGTTCTCTCCCCCCTCGCATCGGAACTCCTGGCGGTCCCCTTACCCAGAGACTTCAAACTCCCACCTCTGGACAAGTACGACGGATCCTTCGACCCCAACGACCACGTTGACGCCTTTCAGTCGCAAATGCACCTCGCCAGGGCTAGCGAATCGTGCATGTGCGTGGCCTTTACCACCACCCTCAGGGGGGTAGCCCGCACTTGGTACAGGAACCTGGCCCCCGGGTCGATAAAGTGTTGGGCCCAGTTCGTGCAAGTCTTCACCACACACTTCGTCACCAGCCGACGATGCCCCAGAACAGAGGAAAGCATCTTCGGAGTGGTCCAAAGAGAAGGAGAGTCTATTCGGGGCTACATCAAGCGGTTCAACGAGGCATGCTTGCAAATACCACGGTTGGACCCCGCAGTGCAACTCGCGGCGGCCAAAAGAGGGGTGACGCACAAAGAGTTCAAATGGCACATGGTGGCCAACCAGCCCACGACTGTGGCCGAATTCCTCAAACTCGCGGATAAGTTCATGAGGACTGAGGAAGAGATCAACCAACGAACCGAAGGCGGGAACGAGAAAAGAAAGAGAGAAGGCGAGCTCCCCAACCCGGTGAGTAGAAAAAACCCGATCCGGGAGCCGAAGCCGAACCAGTCCTTCCGGGCCCCCTTAGCAGTTCGGATGGACTACACGCCGTTGAACACGAGGCGGACAGAGATCTTAATGACGATCAAAGACGCTTCGTACGTTAAGTGGCCACCTCGCCTGAAGGGAAATCCGAACGATAGAAACAAGAATTTGTATTGTAGTTTCCATAGAGACCATGGTCATAGCACCGAACAGTGTAATAACCTCCAGGACGAGATAGAGAGACTCATCCGTCGCAGATACTTGAGAAATTTTGTACAGCACAACAATAACAATAAAGCAGGTCGGCAAGGGGAGCAAGAAAAGGATGCACCCGAGTCTAGCAACAGACCTGCCGAACCGTTGCAGAAGTAGCCTCCGGAAGAGAGGCCAGTTTGGGGAACCATCCATGTAATAGTGGGAGGATCCGTAGTAGCGGGGTGTACCTCGGCAGTAGCCCGGACTTCAGTTCGCGAAGTGGCCCTCGAAGAAAGGACCCCCCCAAAGAGGCCAAAGACCGAAGAGCCAATCTTTTTCACAGAGGACGACGCGCGAGGAGTCCACTACCCCCATGATGACGCGCTTGTCATTAAGCTAAGGATTAGCGATTTCGAGGTCAGGCGCATGCTCGTAGATTCAGGCAGCTCAGCGGACATCCTCTTCAAATCGGCATTTGACCAGCTGCAGTTAAAGAGGAGCGAGCTGAAGCTCGCGAACACTCCCCTGGTAGGTTTCAGCGGAGAGGAAGTTAGGCCCCTCGGGAAAATAACTGTCTCTGTGGAAGTCGGCACATGGCCTTGTGCGGTCAGACTCAACCATGATTTCCTGGTAGTCGCGACCCCCTCCCCATACAATGCCATAATAGGGCGGCCGATCACGCATGTCCTACAGGCGGCGGTCTCCACCTACTATTTGGCCATGAAGTTCCCTACGGACTTCGGTATAGGGGTAGCGCGGGGCGACCAGCTCGAGTCCCACAAGTGCTATGTTGCCGCCCTAAAGGGAGAAACCAAGGCGGCCGGCGGAGCAATGTGAGGAGCGAGCTTTGCCCACGGAGGAAACAGTCGCAGTCCAGGCTTCAGCTACGGACCCAGCTCGCACACTAAGCATCGGAGCTTCCATCGAAGATCCCCTACGAGCCGAACTGGTAAGTTTTTTACTCCAAAATTTAGATATTTTTGCCTGGTCCGCGGCCGACATGCCCGGCATTAGCCCCAGACTGATAACTCACAAGCTTAATACTGACCCTGTAGTCAGACCCGTTAGACAGAAGAAACGCAAATTAGCCCCAGAACGCTGGAGAGCGGTCGACGAGGAGGTTGAGAAGCTCCTCGCAACAAACTTCATAAGGGAAGTCCATTACCCGAGCTGGGTGGCCAACCCGGTGTTGGTAAAAAAGGCAAGCAGCAAGTGGCGCATGTGCGTCGACTATACCGACCTGAACCGAGCTTGCCCGAAAGACTGCTTCCCCCTCCCCATAATTGACCGCCTAGTGGACGCGACCTCGGGAAACGAGTTGCTAAGCTTCCTGGACGCCTACTCGGGCTACAACCAAGTTAGGATGGACCCATCCGACGAGGAAAAAATCAGCTTCATTACCGAGTTCGGCCTGTATTGCTACAAAGTCATGCCCTTCGGACTAAAAAATGCCGGGGCAACTTTCCAAAGACTTGTAAATAAGCTATTTTGGCCCCTGATTGGTACGAAGATAGAGTGCTATGTAGACGACATGGTCGTCAAAACTCAGTTTTCGCAAGAGTTAATACAAGACTTAGATTTTGTTTTCCAAATCCTGCGACACTTTAGCATGAAGTTGAATCCCAACAAGTGTGTCTTCGGCGTCACCTCGGGCAAGTTCCTAGGCTACATTGTCAATCGGCGCGGTATAGAGGCCAACCCGGACAAAATAAAATCCATTCTAGATATGAAACCACCTCGGAAAGTAAAAGAGGTCCAGAGGCTAAACGGCCGCATAGCCGCTCTAAGCCGCTTCTTATCTAAGTCAGCAGACCACTGCCTACCCTTCTTCAAGGCAGTCAAAGGCAAAGGGTTCGAATGGACACAGGACTGCCAGTTCGCGTTCGACGAACTAAAAGGTTACCTCGCTAGTATACCAACCTTAGCCAGGCCCGAGGTGGGCGAGGTCTTACAACTGTACCTCTCAGCGAGCGACGAGGCGGTCAGTTCGGTACTAATAAAGGAAACAAACCGGGTCCAATGACCCATATATTATGTTAGTAAAATTTTGCAGGGAGCAGAGGCAAGGTACCCGGAGATAGAAAAACTAGCATACACCCTAGTAATAGCAGCTCGTAAACTCCGCCCGTACTTCCAGGCTCATACAGTCATCGTCCTAACTGACAAACCTCTCAGACAAGTTTTACTCAAACCCGAAGTCTCTGGTCGACTGACAAAATGGGCCATCGAACTCAGCGAGTATGATCTCCAGTACAAACCGAGAACCGCTATCAAGGCCCAAGCTTTGGCAGATTTTATCGCCGAGTGCACTTTCAGCCACGAAGCCCCACAGGTCGAGTCCGAGGTCCCCATTTGCGGCGAACCCGGAGCTCCTGAGCCCATAGAGTTCGAACCCCGTGAAGTAGCATCCAGTGTGGCATCTCTCCTGATCAGGCGAAGAGCGAATTGGGATGAGGAGCCCCGGATCCTTCACGTGGATGGTTCCTCGAACCGGCAAGGCAGCGGAGCTGGAATAGTCTAGTGCGGCCCGAGCGGCACAAAAGTAGAGTACGCGCTACGCTTTGAGTTCGCGGCATCCAACAACGAGGCAGAGTACGAAGCACTAATCGCCGGGCTGGACCTAGCGCGAAAGTTAAAGGCAAAACACTTGGTCATCTGCAGCGATTCTCAGCTCGTGGTAAACCAAGTTACCGGCGAGTACGAAACACGCGATCTCTCCATGATCGCATATTTGGCCAAAGTAAAAGAAGCCCTGCTCAACTTCCGGTAACACATCATCAGGCAAATCCCGAGGTCCGAAAACACTGAGGCCGACGCCCTGTCCCGGCTAGCCAGCACGAGTCACAACAATATGAGAACTGTGTACATAGAGGACTTACCTCGGCCTAGTATTCTCGAGGGGACAGAGGAGGTCGCTCCCATCTTAGAAGCAGAGCCGAGCTGGATCGATCCACTCGCGAGCTTCCTGATAGACGGAACCCTCCCTGTAGAACGCAATGCCGCCAAAAGGGTGCAGCGCCAGGCGGCCAAATATGTCATAATAGACGAACGGTTATACCGACGGTCGTACACGCTCCCCTATTTGCGGTGCTTGCGACCTACCGAAGCCGAGTTTGTACTCCGCGACACTCATGAAGGCCTGTGCGGCGGACACTTGGGGGGCAGAGCACTCGCCCAAAAGGCACTTCGACAAGGATACTACTGGCCAACGATGAAGGCAGAAGCTGCCGAGCTCGTCAGAAAATGCAACAAGTGTCAGAAGCACGCTAACATCCACCATCAACCTCCCTTCGACCTCAAATACCTCGCCAGCCCGTGGCCCTTTGCACAATGGGGCATCGACCTCCTTGGGCCATTCCCACCAGCAACAGGTGGGAGAAAAATCTTAGTTGTTCCGGTAGATTATTTTACAAAGTGGATAGAAGCTGAACCTCTGGCAACTATTACGGCCCGAAACATACAGAACTTCTTTTGGAAGAACATAGTATGTCGGTTCGGATTACCTCGGGTTCTAATTTCCGACAACGGCAAACAGTTCAAGGATATCAAGTTCCAAGAGTGGTGCCAGGACATGGGGATTCGGAAAAATTTCACGTCAGTCGCGCACCCATAGGCAAACGGTCAGACGGAAGTAATGAACAGAGCCATCCTGCGCGGACTGAAAGCACGTCTGGATCGAGCTAAGGGATTGTGGGCCGAAGAACTACCAAGTGTCTTATGGGCTCACCGAACGACCGAAAAAACAGCCACAGGAGAAACCCCCTTCAACCTCACCTACGGCACTGAAGCGGTGATCCAGGCGGAAATCGAAATACCAACGTTGCGATTAGAAACATACGACGATCGGACGAACGGAGACGAGTTACGCACCAACCTCGACCTACTGGACGAGGTAAGGGACCTCGCGCACATCCGAACAGCGGCATACCAGCAGCAGGTAGCTCGCTACTACAATAGCAGAGTAAAGCGATGAAGCTTCCGAATTGGCGACCTGGTCCTCCGGAAAATTATGGTGCCCGAACCCGGCGTCGGCAAGCTTGGACCTAATTGGGAAGGTCCCTATAAAGTAAAAACAGCGCTCGGGGGCGCATATGAACTCGAAACCTTGGAAGGCAAACGAGTACCCCAAACGTGGAAAACGAGTACCCCGCAGGAAGATTGTAGGACAGAAGTATGGATTGAAGCCCCTCAGGCGTCATGGTCGAAGGATCAAACCTGTCTAGCATCCGACCTCGGCGGGAGGTAGACGCCAAACTGCCCGAAGCAACTCGGCCCACTAGTTCATAGTCTTCAAGCTCCACCTCGGGGTCACTGAGGCAGTCTGGGGACACGGCTCGGTTGGTGGAACCTACGTCGGCCCTACTCGAAGAATCGTCTGAGCTATCAAAGCTAGACATTGGGGAAAAGATAGATTAAAGAAAGTATTCACCGGAAAGTTTGAAGAACAAGCTAAAGAACTGTGAAGACTGTATAACCAGCCTTGACGCGAGCTGGAAGAGACTCAGACGCGAGTTGGGAGGTTGCACGCGAACTCGATAGACAACCGCAGAAGTGACAAACCAACCGGGGTCCCCCACTATTTATAGCTACAGTAACCAAGAATCAACCGTGCAGACTGAAGACGATCCGACGGCCCACGTTCTAACCAACCGCGCAACCCTTAAAGTCGAGACGTGATTGGCGCACACCTTTCCGAAAAAAGCGAAACGTCAGCGTCTTTTTGAAACCGACGTCGTTTCAACACGCGCTTTTTCGAATCTGACGCGCCGCACGTCTCCCTGACAGTCGACGGCGTACGTACAGCAGTGGCGTGCCTTTTTTGAAATGACCCGCTGTCACGTCCCAGCGACGCAAGTTGGTTTGAAATTTAAAACGCACGATCACCAACGTTCTTGAGTAAGGCACGTTTCCAGCCTTCTCGAAAACCGAAAAAAACCCTAGCAAAAGCGTCTCATACAGTGAAGGTTTGAAGGACGGGACAAATCTACAACCACCTCGTGAAAACTCCCCGCACCATGGCAAGGCCCTTGGCGCAAGGAGTGGGGGGCTATTGATGAAGGAAAATTTGGCCCGACCTCTTTATTATGAGACACGTGGCAGAAACGACAGCTCAGCAAAAGGGGTTAAGCCTAGGCGGGAACAAGGGCACACTTCGCCGAACTAACCCACCTTGTAACAGCTCGGGATAGACTTCGCCCAACTGACCGCCTTGTAAGAGCTCGGGATAGACTTTGCCGAACTACCACCTTGTAACAGCTCGGGGTAGACTTCGCCGAACTGCCACCTTGTAAGAGCTCGGGATAGACTTCGCCGAACTACCACCTTGTAACAGCTCGGGGTAGACTTCGCCGAACTGCCACCTTGTAACAGCTCGGGGTAGACTTCGCCGAACTGCCACCTTGTAACAGCTCGGGGTAGACTTCGCCGAACTGCCACCTTGTAACAGCTCGAGACACACTTCGCCGAACTGACCCACCTTGCTACAGTTCGGGATACCTCCGAGCTCAAGACCGCCTCGCTCAGCACTTTGCATCATCTTCTAGGCACCAAAGCCAAACAGGTCGTACCATGCCCCGCACCAGGGAATTCCATGCCCGAGGGCGCCACGCCTGACTGACTTGGGATCTAACGTTTTGGCAGCAGCACTCTAAACGGCCGCCTGCCACCGCCACTGACGCCGCCATCTCTAGTTAGACGGTTAGGCAGTGACGGTTCTGCCTCAGCAGAAGGGATGACAGCCGGGTTGACAAGCGCAAGAGTAATAACTTGAGCTTCGGAGCCTCTACACCGGGTTCCCCTCGGAGCTTTCCCATCTCTCCCATTTCAGGATCCCTGCTACCTCGTTCGAAAGCAAGGCAGTGGATAGCTAAGACCAGCCGGATCGCGCTCCATCACATGCAAACATGAATTCCAATAAAGCATAGGCTTTTTTTTTTTTTTTATCAAAAATCCACTTGAATGCAAATTTACTCATTTTTTATTGATGATACTTTTATATCTTATTGTCAAAGTAAAAATACACTGGAAAATGCATTTTCTGTTATTTGTCAATGCATAAATGTAATGTTGCCAAACACAAGCAAAAGTGAATCAGAGTGTAAATTTACTCTGAACCATGATTTACACTCCATTTTCATCATTTCCAAATGCAGCCTAAAAATTAAAGAGTGAAAACTTTTAAGAATACATAAATAATCCCAATTGCAATCATGTAATCAGGTAGGTTGACCAGTGATCCATCATGACCTAACCAAATGTTTTATGGTTCGCTTTAGCATTGATGCAGAATCAACTCCCACAACCACTGATTCGGGAAAAAAGGGGAGTTATTAATGGTGTGTGGCACCAAATACCAAAAAAAAAAGGATTTTTGGGGCCAGTTATGTTTGATTCGTGGGGTTGGGCCAACCTTTTTATCAGGCCTATTCGTATATATGATAAGTGTTAATTAGATGGCTCAACCTATGAAGGAATAAAGTCTCGCTCTGGTTGTGGTAGAAACCTGCATGAGATCAAATCTCAAATGTAAGGCTGTATTTGGCTGCAATGCAAATTAAAGTTACTTTTACCGAGTGTAAATTTACTAGAATAAAGTGTGACTTTGATGTATATTCATGTATGAGAGTGCAAATAGGCAGTGTAAAAAGTAAAATAAGAAGTATAATGGTATGGTCCCAAGAGAATGGAAGTAAATGGAGGATTTGTTGTTTGTGAACGATGTAGGAAGTAAGATGATATGATCTCCACTTCCTATGAGAGAGAATTGATGTAGGAAGAAGATGATGCAAATTTTGTATCAGATAAGGATGTAAATCATAATTATAAATAATAGTTGCAAAACTGAACTGGGTGCGAAATTTATTTATTTGGATGCATGTCTTGAAAATCCCCTCCTGGTCCTCCATTAAGAATATAAAAAAATAAACTGTATTGTGCATTTTTGTCTTTATTTATTGAAAATTTTCTTTTTTTTTTCTTTTTTTTTGTCTCATTTGCACTCATGAATGCAAATTTTATCCCAAAAAATTGATATAAAATTTGCACAACCCTATCTCTATCTACCTTCACCACTTTTAGACAAAATGGACCACATTATTTTATTCTACATCTTACTTTTTATCCCAACAACCAACCTTTTACTCTCATTTCTGTCTCATATAACTGTTTACTTTCATTTTATCTCATATAAAATGGGAATCGCACAAATTTACTTCCCCTTTTGCTCATTACAAATTAATATTTTAAAAACCGATATAGAAATGAAACCACTTTTCCATCGTGGTGGTGAATCAGCGGTTCAACCAAATGGGTAAAATGCATCAATTTAAGACTATAAATAAAATAAAATAAAAATAAATATAATATATAAATTTGTAAATAATTATATAAAATATATAAAATTTGAACATGTTTTTAATAATATATATTCATCACATTAAACCAAAAAAAGTATAATCGATGAGGACTGTCTATTGAATAATAGCACGAGAAAAAAGAAAAAAAAGTAAAACCATAACCAATGACCTGATGACTGTGTCAAATGATTCAGTGATTCAACCAGCTTTGTCACGGGTTTGTTGACTAAACCAATGTTTTTTTGGCAACAATATGATTCAAAGCTTAAATGGGCCCAAACATATGGTCAAACGGTGGATTGAATGGTTTGACCGCCTGGTTAACCACAAATACAAATCCACTATTCCAAACAAACAAAACAAAATCAAATCTGAACAATTTTTGCATACAAACCTTGTAATTTAAGGCTAAGAGTACAAATACAAATATGTAGAGTGCAAAACATTGTATTTTATATTATTTTGTATGTATTTACATTGTATATATTTGTATTTGTACTTCTTTCAAACTGAGCCTAAAATGAAATTACACTAACAAATGGCAGCATTTTTTTTTGTTTTTCAAAAATAATTGTTGCATGACTTTATTCAATGTATATTTCAATAAAAGTGAACAATGGAATATCCATCGAACATTTAAAGTCTGTTTGATTGCTGAGAAATATATGAGAAAAACTTAATATTCCTGAATAATTCCATTTTCTTGTATTTGTTTCATAGAATACAGTGACATATAGTGCATGATTGATTATATTGCCCAAAAAACTAAGGGGTCCCGATGTCCTGTTCACACAAACTCTGCCCACCTCTACCCACATAACAACACAGCCATACATGAAAAACATCTCATCCTCCTACATAATGTTATGCAGAGGAGATATTTCCGATTCACTGGATAGTAAATTGTAGGTAGAAATAGGCAGAGTTCTTGTGGGTGGATGATCCGGAGTCAAAACTAAGGCCCACGTGGTACACACTCGACACTAAACCTGTTCATGCACCTGACTGAGCCGGGCTTTTCCTATTTTGGCTGTATTTGATTTGAAGGAAAAAGTAGGAAAAGCCAATAAGATACATTTGGTGAATATATGGAAAGCCGAAATTTAACAACATGAAACTACAAAATAGCATTAGCGGCTTTTCAGCTCCTCCAAAATACAGTAGCACTCACAAACGGGACCATAATAAAAGATGTGGTACTTCATTCTCGATATAAAACTCTATATGGGCCCATGGGCCTCACATGCTCAAACTTTCGGCAGCTGTGGTCGGCTATGAAGCAAATACAAGGACTAAAATGGCAGGAGCTTAGCAAGCAGGGGCCCACACAAAGGAAAAAGCCCAAAATAATCCTCGTTATAAATCATCATCACGATCATAAAATAAAAAAGAAACAAAAAAGATAATAAAATAAAGCTGCCACCCAACTTTCGGTAGAATTGTCCACGTGGACATCCATTTTTCGAGAGTTCAGATCTGCCGTTAACTGGACAAACAAAACTGCAGGCTGCAAAGCTGAGCTGAAGTTCCAGAAATGTTCAGTAGTGTTCGCATCAACGCCTCACAATCGGGCGCTCCACAGGCTCCCCACTCAATCTAGAAACGCCATTTGTCCGCCCGTTGGTGCAGTTCCCTTAAGCTATCTTTGGTTTGAAAAAAAAAGTAGGAAAAGAAAAGAAAAAACAGATAAATTTATACAAAATTTGCAAAGGCTTTTCTAATTTTTCTTTTTTTTTTATGCATTTTCTTTCAAACCAAACATAACCATAATTAACCATAATCAGTGCAGACTGCGGAGCTGATGGAACGGGCGTTAGTCCTCCAATGTAAAGCTTCCGTTAGTTCCCAAACTCTCCCTGTGGGGCGCCCGGTAGTGGGGAGCTGATGCGAACTCTGTCCAGTAAAAAAGAAAATAGGAAATATCGGAAAAGGAATAGAAAAAAAAGATAGGGACTTCATTAGAAAGGACAGACGTCAGATGGACGGTTAATGGGCTCCACACGTTGCGACTGAGACAAGAGAAATCCGTATAATATACGGAAGCGATACGAAGGCACTTGTATTTCAAAGTAGTAAAATTTTAATATAATATATTCTTTTCGTAATTTACAGCGTGAGCGCAGTCAAGCTCTCCTTTTTAAAAAGTAGGGAGGGCGATGGCTATGTTGGATCTTCCTCGTTCAGCAGCTGGGCTCCTTCTCCCTTGCAATTTGATCGTCGTCCCTTCGCAGATTTTGGAGGTCCACGTCCATCTGAGATTTCAATTTGTTTCATTAATTCGTCTGCTTCGCCTCCTCTAGATATTAATCAATATAAATCGATGGGTACGTCTCCAACATCTCCTTTGATCCTTTCCTTTTGCACCCCTTTCTGTTTCTGCTTTTATGTCACACAATTTCTCTTAAATTTTGATGATTTTCCATGCTCAAATTGATTTGCATGTCATTCTTGTGTGTTTTAGGGGACTTGTGATCTGGGTTATTGTTCGTACTGTTTAATGGGTCTTCACCTTTTATATTGCATTTACGTCGTTTGTTGTTCTGTTAACGAGGTGGCAATAAAGATTCTGGATTTTTAGTGTAGTGCGGGTTGTTGAAACTTGAATTGGTGTTGGCATTAATTTCTACATAAAAATCGAAACTTTATCGTTCTATCAATTCTCAGATGAGAAGATTTCCAAGGAGTCTAAGAGAAGACATTAAATACGAGTCATTTCCTGTTTTATGGTTGTATTTAGGTAGTGAAGTGGGTTAACGTAGCGGCCTTTTTGGTCACCTTTGTGGTATTTCGTCATAAGGTTGCGAAGTTTGAACTAATTTTTAAAGATCAAGAGAAAGTTGGAGAAATTTGCTGTACTCCGTAAATGTGAGGGTTTGGTGAAGATTGAAATTTTACTTGATTTAGCCTTCGGTATGAAGGATTGCAGGAGAGGAAGATTAAAATGCGTGATTGCTTTTGTTGTATTAATGGATTCCCACGTATATTATGCAATAGTAAAAGACTGGTTGGAGATCATCTAAATGCTTCTCTTATCTAATGCACCCCATATGAACGATTAGGCTATTACCCATTAATTGGAAGCATCATAGAGGTGGATTTGGTAATTCTGAAGAAGGGTTTAGCAAAAAGGAATTTTATACCCCTTGAGATGAATTATGTCTATTTATTGTGAAATATGTATTCCAAATTGCACCTTCTACTTCGCACAGGGTTTTATTGATCTACCATTATCTTATTAGATCTAGAAAACTAACTATCATTATCTTATTAGACCTAGAAAACTAATAGGCCATGCATTATGTTTCTCACTGTAAAGATTGTTTCTTTTCCCAGGAAAAGCTGGTGAATGTTGCTCGACCCAGTTAATTGATGGAGATGGTACTTTTAATATCCCCGGACTTGACAATTTCACAAAGGAGGTGAACTTGCGTGAATGTGGACTCTCCTATGCTGTGGTGTCCATCATGGGTCCACAAAGTAGTGGTATGCATTTGAATTTTCCACTTTTTCCTTTATGTCATTCTACATACTTGTACAACTGCGCCAAAAGACATTGGTTAATAATCATTGGAGTAACACATAAATACGTGATATACATCATTTGGTTTGGGTTGAGTTGGTTGCTTAAGCCCATAATCCAACTTTGAATCTGATTATGATTCTCAACCTCAAGTTTGCTTGAATAAAGACCAGTTGGCCTAATCTAGAGGTCAATTTTTGGATTAGTTGGCCTCAGTCAAGTCCAGAATGAGTTAAACTTGTAATATGGTTGAAAAGGTATGATAACAGTATATGGCGAGGATTAATCCATTGTGGAGACAATATCTTTCATCCTCAGCATTTTTTGAAGATGCCAACTTGCCTAATAAACTTTTGTGCTTATTCATGCCATACACCTGGGTTCCAGAAACCATAGTCACCTGATAACTATTGACACACTCTACTTGTCAGCAGTTATTATTTTTGACAGACTGTTTTTAGTGATTTGTTAAGTTCTGCTTTATAAAAGTTCCAATGTTCCTCATTAACATAAGAACACACATGCGTTACTACATCCATCACTTTGCATGAAGTTTATTAGGAATTACCCTCATCTTTTCATCTGTTATTTTTTGATACATCTTTTCCTCTATGATTTATCAGGGAAGAGTACACTTTTGAATAATCTATTTGGTACCAACTTTAGAGAGATGGATGCTTTTAGGGGAAGGTCAGTCTTCAGATATTATTTTGGATTTTTGCTAATTGATCTATGTGGTTAGTGTACCAATATTAGGACAGTGACATAAAATTCTTCATTTTGCAGGTCTCAAACTACCAAAGGCATTTGGTTGGCAAGATGTGCTGATATTGAACCTTGTACACTTGTCATGGATTTGGAGGGTACTGATGGAAGAGAAAGAGGAGAGGTATCAAAGCTTTCCTTAATTCTTAGTTTTCTCCATTTCTAAATTTTATTATGCATTAGTTACATAATTTTTATACTCATTTCATGTTGGTGCATTATTGATTATATCTTATCTAGGGCATCGATACTTATTGAAATTTTTAGGAATCCTTTACATTTAGTACTCAATTTAAAGAATACTGATATCTGAAGAAGTAGAATATAACTTGTATTATATTGCAAGAATTTGTAAGCACAATAATGCATTGTTCATGTACAACAAGTTGCTTTAAATGGAAAGAGTCAAAATTAAAAAAAAAAAAAGAAAAAGAACCATTATGCATATTTTATTTCTTTCTATTGTGACCTTTGGTCCTTTGTCTTTTCTACTCACACTAACCATGTTAGTGGGAAAAACCTATACTGCATCAAGATTTTTTTTTTTGATTATTTACACTGTGTCAAGTTTCAATGATATGGTAAACTAAGGTACATCTCAGATCCTAGTGATACTTGATCTATGTTCCTTATTTTCCTTGAAATTCTAGAACTGGTAACAGGGGCCAGGTTTAGTATGTATTATCTCTCTAGGCTTTAGTGATTTGATCTAAAAATAAAATAAAATACCTGACTTTTTATTGGAGAGGTTGATGAAGTCAAATTGGACTTTCTATTAGGACCCAAGTTATTTCTTTTCATTGAAAAACTGAATCAATGTATCAATAGTTCAATACTTCCTAGTCCTTTATGTAATGCTCTTTTTATTTTGCTGTTATTTTTCAGGATGATACTGCATTTGAAAAGCAGAGCTCTCTTTTTGCTCTTGCGGTTTCGGACATTGTTCTCATAAATATGTAAGCTTATTGGTTTAGCACTAGATGCTGTAATCTTGAGCACAATGCCTTTCTGTAATTTCCATAGGTTCTGACATAATTTTCATGCTAGGTGGTGTCACGATATTGGCCGTGAGCAGGCTGCAAATAAGCCTCTTCTGAAGACTGTATTCCAGGTCTTGTCTATATACATGCTGTGTCCAAGCAGTTATTCCAAATATGGAAGGCTTCGATTGGTTGATATAATTTCTATTATTTTATGATTATATGTCAATGACAGGTTATGATGCGGTTGTTCAGTCCACGTAAAACAACGTTGCTATTCGTTATCCGTGACAAGACTAGGGTTTGTTTTCCCAGCTTGTAACCTGTATCATTTTAGAGAGTTGGAAGCTTTAGATAGTTTTTTTCCTTTTCTTTTGAATATTGATTTCTAATGGCTTTATCCATCCCTATCCTATCCCTTCTTGATACAGACACCATTGGAAAGTTTGGAACCAATTCTGAGGGAAGATATACAGAAGGTATGGAATCTGGTTTTTCTTTCTGCATTTAGCAGTTGTAGTAGACTTGATTCATAACTAATACCTTGTGTGCAGATATGGGACTCTGTTCCTAAACCACAAGCCCACAAAGAAACACCACTCAGTGAATTTTTTAATGTAAGATTCCATCGTCTTGCTCGCATAATCTTAGCTGTGTCTTTTTCTTGTCTTACTCGGAAATGCTTATTAATTTGGCATCATGCTTGGATGCTCCATTGCTGTTTAAAATTCTCAGGTTGAAGTTGTGGCTCTATCTAGTTATGAAGAAAAGGAAGAGCAATTCAAAGAGCAGGTATATTATATATAGTGCAGGGAGAAATCTGTCAGAATTACATTCAGTGAATTTTCTCTGAACTTGTGCTCCATTTTATTATTTTATGTCATGGATATTGGTTGAGCTTTTTATCCATATTCTGTAATATAGAGGTTTCACTTGTACACTAATGTCCTTTTGCAATGAAAAGAAATGTACATTTAAAAATATATATATTTTTTTTGGTTAATGAAGGTTGCTAGTTTAAGGCAGCGGTTCTTCCATTCTATAGCCCCTGGTGGACTTGCTGGAGATAGACGGGGTGTAGTCCCTGCTTCAGGTTTTTCTTTTAGTGCACAACAGATCTGGAAAATTATTAAGGAGAACAAGGACCTCGACCTTCCTGCGCACAAGGTCATTTGAGTGAATGATAGCTATTGTAGAAGTTGCTAAGAAAAGGTTCAGATTGTATTGACTTACATGTTGTTCCATTGTCATTTCACTTGTAGGTTATGGTTGCTACCGTACGTTGTGAAGAGATTGCCAATGAGAAGTTTGCTTGTTTAACTACAAATGAGGTATCTATTCCTCATTATCTAAGGTTTCGTTTTGAATGTATTCTTAATATAAGCATTTGTGATATAACCTTTCTTTTTCTTTTCTTTGAAATTAACACAGGATTGGTGTCAGCTGGAGGAGGCTGTACAGTCTGGTCCAGTTATGGGCTTTGGGAAGAAGCTCAGTTTAATTGTAGACACATGTCTAGCAGAGTTAGTACTTTTCCTGTTTTAATTCTTCATATGACTTTGTGATACATAATCTTGGTTATTGTGGCCTGTAAGCATTTGGAAAATATTTGTTTAGCCACATAGCCACAGAAGTACACATACAAGTGAATGCAAAGGCCCTGCCACATTGCATAGGTGTAGTTCCTCGTAAATTTTTTCCTGTCATATTATTACCTTTTCTTTTTTAAGAGGGTAATGAATCATATATATTTGAATATGGGAAATGAAGCACATAAGAGAATGTATAAAGGTATACAAAAGTATGATCGCAACCTATTCTTGATTGAAAAAAAGGAGCAGGTATAAAACTTTCACCATACAAAAAGACCCTACATCTACTGGCTAAATTGTTAATCTGTTTTCTAGAAATTTAAATCAAGTGTGTTGGGAAGGATTAGAGATCATCTCTGATCTTATTGAGATAATTGTTTTCTTGGTGAAGAGGCAGTACGATCCCAGAATAGTGAGAGGAGAAGAGAGAAGAGAGAAGAGAGAAAAGATATTGGAGAGAAGAAAAGTCAGCTGGCGGCGCTAGCCTTTTTAATATTTATACTAGGGCGATCATTCAGAAATAAAAAAGAAGTGCAATTACAAATGTGCTCTTGCGACACTGAATAAAACTAAGTTATTCAACACTTCCCCTCAAGTTGGGACATAGATGTCAATCATGCCCAATTGTGCCGCAAGTGATGCAAGCCTTTTGTAAATATATTTGCAAGTTGCTCCTTAGAACTCACATATGGGGTGCACACTTCCCCATTAACAACTTTCTCTCTAGTAAAGTGTTTGTCAACCTCTATATGTTTAGTTCTATCATGAAGAACTGGGTTGGCTGCAATATTGATGGCAGCCTTGTTATCACAATACAAGGACATAGGGCTATCAACAGGAAAACCCGGTTTGTTCAACAAATTCTTTATCCACATAGCTTCAGCCACCCCATGGGACATTGCTCTATACTCAGCTTCAGCACTAGACCTAACCACCACACTTTGTTTCTTGCTTCTCCATGTGGCTAGATTTCCTCTCACAAAGGAACAATACCCACTAGTGAAATTTCTGTGATCAACTGATCCAGCCCAATCAACATCTGTATATACTTCAATCTTCAAATGACCATTCTTTTGGAATAATAAACCAGTTCCTGGAAACTTCTTTAGATATCTGAGGATTCTCTCTACTGCCTCTAAGTGTGTGGTCTTAGGAGCATGCATGAACTGACTAAGAGCACCCACTACATAAGCAATGTCTGGCCTGGTCATGGACAAATACATGAGCCTCCCCACAAGTCTTTGGAATTGTTTTACATCTTTGACAACTTCACCACAACAGTCACCCAGTATATGATTTGGATAAATGGGAGAGTCAACTAGCTTAACTCCTAATTTTCTTGAATCCTGTAACAAATCTAGGATGTATTTCCTTTGAGAAATGAAGATCCCCTTTTGCGAGTGGGCCACTTCAATTCCAAGGAAATACCGAAGGGGACCTAGATTCTTCACCTCAAATTGAGTGGCTAAGAAATCCTTTAGCCTCTAAATTTCAACATTCCAGTTACCTGTGATCACTATGTCATCAATATACACTATCAAGGCTGCAATCTTTCCTTCCCCTTTTTTCACAAATAGAGTATGGTTAGCCTAACACTGTTTGCAGCCAATCTGCTATATAGCTAGATGAAGCTTGCTGAACCAGGCTCTCGGTGATTGTTTTAGACCATAGAAAAACTTCTTTAGCCTCCACACCTTCTGCTCTTTGCCTAGAGCACTAAAGCCAGGAGGTTGTACCATGTACACATTTTCCTCAAGGTTTGCATTCAGGAAGGCGTTTTTAATGTCTAGCTAATGAAGATCCAAATCAATATTTGCTGCGAGGGAGAAAAGTACTCTAATGGAGTTCATATTGGCTACCGGAGCAAAAGTCTCTACATAATCTATACCATATACTTGAATAAACCCTTTTGCCACCAATCTTTGTACCTTTCTATTGTGCCATTAGCCTTGTACTTCACTATGAATGCCCACTTGCACCCTACCGGTTCCTTACCCTCAGGAAGATCCATTAACTCCCACACACCATTTTTATGTAGGGCATTTATCTCTTCTTTCATTGCATCTGTCCATTTAGGTACTAAGAGAGCTTCTGCTACATTTTTAGGGATATGGACACTGTCAATGGAAGAAATGAAGCACAAAAAGAGGGTGAGATGTTCTCATAGGAAACAAAATGGGAAATAGGATATTGGTGGTGCAAGACCTAACTCCCTTCCTTTTTGCAATGGGGATGTCTAGGTCATCAACAGATGAAGTAATCAATAGCAAGAGGATCAGAAACATCAACAAGAATGATAGTACTTGACTAGATATGGTTTGTCCCCGATGATTCTGATGATGTTGGCGGTACAGTTTCAAGTTGCTCCACAACTCTTGAATTTAGTTGGCCTTTGCGAAGAGGATCAGAAACATCAATAGGAATGATAGTACTTGGTTGGGATATGATTTTTCCCCGGTGAATTTGATGATGTTGGCGGTACAGTTTCAAGTTGCTCTACAACTCTTCAATTTGATGATGTTGGCGGTTCAGACAGAGGGGGGAGAACCTGATTTGGTTTCTCCTCCACCTTACTATCCCCTTGAGGAGAAACCGGGAAAGAATGGTCACTTTCAAAGGACACATCTATAGAGACATAGTACTTCTTGGAAATGGGGTCAAAGCATCAATAACCTTTTTGGGAAGAAGGATAACCCAAGAATACACAAGGAATGGTACGAGGATCAAGTTTACCACGAGTAGGTGATAGTTCTTGGACGAAACAGTGACAACCAAACACTGGCTCAGCATTCTTCAAATTCATGATACACACCTGAGAGGAAATGAGTAAAAAAGCATTTCCAACCCCTTCTTTTCTTTTAAGGCAGGTTGCATGCATTAATCTTCCTGTAAACAGTTTCTGATGTGAAGAAGCAGACCCAGGGTGGAAAATTAGGTAAAAACATTTATTTTTTGACAACATATGAGCAATGGAACCAGTGGTTAGCATCTCAACAGAATATTTGGTGGTGAATGGTCCTGATGGGTGCTGACACCAAACTCTTGTGTTGATTGTGAAAGGACATGCACAAAACTTCTTGAGAGTGTGGAGAAAGGCTGCTTCCTCTATTTGTGTGTTTTTAAGGGAGTGCTGGAGATTAAAGTTCCAAGAAAGACCATGGTTCTTATTGGAGAGAACTGGAAAAGACTCCTTCCTTGGCCTTTTTTTTTTCCCTGAAAGGGAAGACTTGGCAAATGAAATTTGGAGAAGATGAGGCAATCCCACCAAACGTTGGTGATTCTTTGCTTATCACCCATGTCTAAGCAAAAAAAAAAAAGATATGCTTTAAGTATACCCTTCCAAGAACTGCAAAGAGATAATTGGTGCATGGTGAGGTTTCTGTCCCACTTTTTTAGGTTATCCTATAATTGCTCGTGGCTTGTACAAGGTATAATTGTCTCATGGACATCTCCATACTCCAAAACCATACACAGAAATCTATTTCTTTTCAAAGAAATCCATCACAAACCCAATTTTCCATCTTTCTTTGGCTTGTAGACAACCTACTTGATGAGATGATATGTATTCTGATCTCCGTTGAAAATTCCTTCACATCTATTCTATCTGATCCCTCATGATAGCTAGTATGCATAAAACCTAGAGAAAGTAAACCGGCATATAGGTAAAGGTGGCTATGATGGATGTGTCTTCCAGTTATGAAGATATTCTTTCTTGTCTAAGTTGCTTGTCTTGTCTTGTCTAAGTTCCCATAAAAAAATCTTCCATTTACCAGGTTTCAAAAAACGACCTGACTTTAAACTTTCCACCAATGGCATCCCCATGTACCTAATTGGCTAGTCCTCCATTCTATAGCCCCACCAAAATGCTTCTGATTCACTCTCTTTCCTCGTCATCCAAGTGAATGCCCATAAAACAGCTTTTTGCCAGATTGATGCTTTTCTCCACAACTACTTTGAAGCATCCAATGGTATTCCTTGCATTCTGTATGCATTCCCTTCTCACTTCCAAGAAATAGTTGGTGTTTCATCAGCAAATTGTAAGTGTGAGATGTGCAATCTAACCCTCCCCACCTGAAACTGCTGTTTAGACCATGGATTTTGGCTTCAATCACAAGGTAGCTGAGGATGTTGAGCACCCAACAAAGCTATGCTTGCATATTTCTGTTCATTAACTAGAAGGCAGATCGAGAAATCATTGGTATAAGCAAGGGAGTTTGGGTGTTAATTCTTCCGTCTCTTATATTTGGAGTCATAAAACCATTGGACTCACATCTAGTTAAATCATTTCCATTGTGTTTGATCCTTGATATTTCTAGTTCACATAAGTCAGGCTTCCCGCCCTTGTCATGATTTTTCTTCATGGCATGATGTAGGCCTATGTTACCTGATCGAATCTAGAACTGTAACAGCTTCCTGTTTTTATCTATATTACATAGATTTTGATATCCAAAGAAATTTTCATTGTTTTACATGTTTTGAATGGTCACGAAAAAAAAATCCAGAACAAGTTATATTGACATCTATAAGTCTACAACTGTTAGATTGATGATTTCATTCTTTTATTTGTAGGTATGATGCAGAAGCTATTTATTTTGATGAAGGTGTCAGGACAGCAAAGAGGAATCAGTTGGAAGCGAAAGTTCTGCAGGTAATTCTTATATACTTTCTGCTCTTCTAGAACTCTTCTACATTTTATTTGGAAATAAGTATATCATTTTTTTTCATTGGAAATCAAAAAAAAAAAAAGAATTGCAGAATTAAGAGACTTAAGTTACAGATTAAAAAGATGATAGTATTATCATCGAGAACAATAAAGTTGGTGTCCCTCAAGTCTAGGTTTATATGGTCCTAGAATTTGTTAGTACATCATGAGGTTTCTTCTACTTCTTTGTTGATTTCAATTTCTAATTTGAAATTTCTACTCCAAGTTTTAGTATGAATAAATGAACGTTGGTGATCTATTATCTACTTAGGTACAGAGTTCCTTGGGAGCAAGAAAGTGTCATCCTTTGTTTTCTTCTCATTTTTGCTTTGTGCTGATCTTTTTCTAGCTGGTCCAACCCGCCTATCAATCCATGTTGAGTCATGTACGGTCAAGGACCCTAGATAATTTCAAGGAAGCATTTATCAAGGCTCTGAATGAAGGGGAAGGATTTGCTCTTGCTGCATGTCATTGTACTAAAATTTCCATGACACAATTTGATGAGGGATGTGCAGGTACACAAATCATGTCTGAAATTTCATTTCAATTCCCCTTTTCTCTTGTAGTTTGTTTTTTGCTTTTTTTTTTTTTTATCTTTTTCCTACTAAAATAGCAACTTTTCTTTAAGTAAAACCTACTCGTCCTTTATATTAAACACATGATATGTGAATACAACATGATAGTTAACTCTGTCATTAGAAAAAAAAAAATTGGTCTGACTGAAAGCCACCTGACATGAGTCAATTCTTGCTAAAAAAGAAGGTCGATTATGATAAGTATTTTTTTTTTCTATCATCAACATTATGTTATCTTCCATATTCCTAGCTATGAATACAGCCTTCATAAAGTGAAGGAAGGTCAATAGCACATTCATGCAATGTATAATTGAAAAAAAATGTTCATCTGATGTAGGTTGTCCATGTCAATTGAATTACATAATAACAGAACTTCCCCAAGGCTACCATAGGATAAAATTTTACCAAAACTATTTTTCCAAGTTATGACTGGAAGGGAAGTCTATAGGCTGTAAAGCATGTGATGAAACTGATCACAATGCAGGAAGAAAATCTTACATGGTCTTGCAATATCTACATATACTGAATTACTGATGCTTATTACTGTTACAGATGCAGCAATTCAACAAGCAAACTGGGACCCATCCAAAGTTCGGGATAAGCTTCAGCGTGATATAGATGCACATGTCACATCAGTCCGTGCTGACAAACTGGCTGAACTTACTGCCCTATATGAGGTATGAAGACAGGGTTAATTCTCCTAAGATAGGCAATAGGTCCTATGTTAGAGTCTTCTTTTCTTTGATGATCAAGATATTGCATTAAAAACAAAGTTAGAAGGGAAAAGACTATAGGTCAAAATATATGAATCAGAAATGATTCTCAATAAGTGACCACTGGTTCTGATGTTAGGTTTTTCAAGTTTAGATGCTTATGGTGCTGGAGTTGTATTCTTGTAAAAAAATGTCATATCAATTCTTTTTTATGCCTGTAGAAAAAACTGAGTGTAGCATTAGCAGAACCTGTGGAAGCTCTTCTAGATGCAGCTAGTAATGATACCTGGCCAGCAATAAGGAAACTTCTTCAGCGTGAGACTAAGGCAGCTGTATCTGGTCTCTCTGGTGCACTTTCTGGTTTTGACATGGATGAAGAAACAGTAAATAAAATGCTTGCAAGCCTAGAGGATTATGCAAGTGGTGTTGTTGAATCAAAAGCAAGAGAAGAAGCCGGAAGAGTCCTGATCCGTATGAAGGACAGGTAGATATTGTTTGCACTTTTGAGCGGGCTGAACTATGATTGAATTTATTCCCTGACAATGGCTATACAAAAATTTTTCACAGGTTTTCAACACTATTCAGTCGTGACTCTGACTCAATGCCGAGGGTTTGGACTGGGAAAGAGGACATCAGAGCAATTACAAAAACTGCTCGCTCTGCGGTATGGGCAACTCATTACATCAATTATTTAATCTTCTGTTTTATGTTTTAAGTGGCATTTCAATCTCTAACATAACCTTTATTTCCCTTTCAGTCCTTGAAGTTACTCTCTGTTATGGCTGCAGTTCGTTTGGATGACAATGTAGATAACATTGAGAATACTCTATCACTTGCTCTAGTGGATGCCAATAATAATGGTGCTACTAGTAAGAGCATCACATCATTTGATCCACTGGCCTCTAGCACTTGGGAAGAGGTAGCTATATTCTAGCTGCTGAACTCGTTCTTGATGTGTTTCAGGTCCATGATTGTATGCTTAAGCCTTCTATTGGCTGTTGACCAGGCTGCATGTGGTCTATGTTTAGGTTCCAAGAAAATACAAGAAACTTAAAGAAAATTAAATAAAGATAATAAAAAAACCTTTATTTTCTCAAACATGTTTTGTTCACAAAAGAAATTGGCATTTAGTTAGCTAATCCACCAATTTTACATTTTCTTTCTAACATTCATGTGTTTTCAGGTAGATTTTTTTAAAGGAAAATATAGCTATAGAAACCTTTTAGAATCTAGAAAATTCTATAATGAGTACATATGCCTAGTTTTTCATGCTAAGCAATCTTCCCACCCCAACCAAAAAAAGGAAAAAATAAAAAATCAATGTTTGCATGTGCATATCTATTTGTGTAATATGAAAATCTAATGTGTTGTTGATTGTCATGGATGGTCCAATTGAAATACATGGGGCAGCAGGGAGTTCAAAATAAATAATTTTTTGGAGGCCTCTGTTTTCTGGTCCAGTTGGATTGTAATATTTTACGGTGAGTGTCATGCTAGCCAAGTCCTCTGTAGCAGTAGCACATCAACCCATAGAAAGGACTTCACTTTTGACCTTAGTCTGTTGGCATGAGTGCCAAGTATCAAGGTGTTTATAGGTGTCAAGCACGTCAACCCATAGAAATCGTGCCATGGGTATAGACTGACAATAAATATTAAGTTACAGAAATGTCTGAAATATTCTAAAAGCATATAAGTTAAAGAAAATTATAGAAATCTAAGTGTTATTTCCTTGGATGCATGAAGAAAATCATGAGACCTTGTTGAAAAATAGCAGGGGACTTTTTTTTTTTCTCCCCAAGAGCCATAGGTACAGAGAGACTACTTCTACAGTCCTAAAGCTTTAAAAACATGTTTAACATATAATGAACTGAAAATGGTATTTTTCCTGGGAAACCACATAACAAAATGCTTAAGTGTACATTAGAAAATTTATTTTGATCTTGTGTTAACCAATCTGAGTATGCGGATGTTGGAGTGGAAATTTTAATAAATTCTCATGCAACATAATTTACTCAATTGAGCGATTGAGTTTTATTCTTTTGGGTAAGGCCTATTCAGGGAATCATATGGATTGTTCCCCTTAATTACATCTCTACAAGAAAGTAGAGAACACCTTTTGATTCTGACTTGGAGAAATGAATGCATAGAACAAAAGAAAAGAATAATAGAGTGCTGCTTAAAAAGAACTCTTCATTTGCATTTCTTTTACATATTTCAAGTGTACAAGAATGGGAAAGAAAAAGAAAAGGAAAAAAAAAATACATTCAAGAAACTCCACAACAATGCATTTCTCTCTTTCTTTTCTTTTTGATACAAAGAAGATTTCTTACTTCACAATAAGCTGTAGCCAATCAGACAAAATTCTGATTGTAGACAGCCTTAATCTTCCGGATTTTGACACCTTATTTAGTTTTGGTAATTTAGTTTGCAAACTAGCCAACCCACTTATTTGGGTTATAAATTATTTAAATATTATTTGGATTAAAAAAATCCTCCAACAGCAGATATTGTCAAAATGATATATGTTCCTGTGTTTAAAAGTTATGACCAGAAGTTAACCAGGTGCCACAAAGAATTCCAAATTCATTTACAGCTGGCCCATTTCTTGATTCTCATTTTGTTTTATCTTCTTTTTTTAAAGAAAATAATGCTTCCTTTGTGTACTATAGCATTGCCTTTCTTACCTATTAAAATAATGCATTCCACAGTTGTGATTGATTTTCAATGTCTTTCCCAGGTTCCATCAAAAAGAACTCTGATTACTCCTGTCCAATGTAAAAATTTGTGGAGGCAATTCAAGGCAGAGACAGAATACAGTGTCTCTCAGGCCATTAGTGCACAGGTATGCTCTTACACATCATCATTTTAATACAAAAATTTTCTCCTCAACTGTTTTCTCTTGAGCGTTCAATGCTGAGTTGCCAAGACAGCCAGGAAAATGATCTTTTTCCCATAGTTGCTTACCTTGTCTGGTTATTTAACCATTCAAAGTTAACATTGTTGTGGTTGGTTTCATAAGCATCATTGTGAGGATGACAATATAGAAGGCAAAAACAACTGTGCATGTTTTCCATGAAGTTGAAAAATAAACAAAACCTTCATGTTTTGGCTGAGTTGCATATGATATTAGTGTGCAAGGATTTTGAAAAATATAGTTGTACTTATTGGCTGATCGTTCCATAGTGTTTCATTCAGCAAGTTAATTTGTTCATAGCTATAGCCTCAGTTATGAGACCGGCATTGCTAATGGAATAAGAATGCTGGGCAATCAAGAAACATCACATTCAGAAAAAATGTGTATAGCTATATATATAGCTAAGACATGGATGTTGAGAAGGATGATTGATAACATTAAAAAGGACAGATTCAGAAATAGACATATTAGATAGAACTTGAGAGTAACTCCAATAAGTGAAAAGATGAAGGGAAGTTGACTGAGGTAGTTTGATCATGTGCATAGAAGATGAATGACCGCACCAATGAGTAACTTGATTAAAGTAGAAGGCTCTAAAAGATAACGGGTAAGAGCAAAGAAAAAATGGCTTGAAGTGGTAATAAATGACCCAAGGACTTTTGACAGAAAATATGGTTCATGATGAAGCATGATGACAGGATAGGATTTGTTTAGCCAACCCCAAATAGTTGGGGTTAAAGTTGAGTTTAGTTGAGCTATGGTTAAATAAATTTTGGCAGTTTGTAGTATGACCCTGCACTCTAGTAATAGTATTAAGCAACATTTTTTACTCTATATGTTAAACATGGCAGGGTGTTGGAAACCAATTTTGAGTTATAGTCATATGATGTATAACCGACTAACCCTATATTGTCATGGTTTCTGATTGGATGTTATACAGGAAGCCAACAAACGTAACAACAATTGGTTACCACCTCCATGGGCAATTGTTGCTTTGATTGTTCTGGGATTCAATGAGTTCATGACACTCTTAAGGTATATAATTACTGTCTCTTGAATTGTGCATGCAGCCATACTGAATATTTCTTCTATTGCCTTGTTTCAAGCTGATTTTCATGTAGCTCTCTTTCTTCACAGGAATCCTTTATATCTTGGTGTGATTTTTGTTGCTTTTTTACTGGGCAAGGCTCTGTGGGTCCAGCTAGACATTTCGGGCGAATTTCGCAATGGCGCTGTCAGTGTTAAAATTCTTTACTACTTGACCTGTTTTTATTAAAACTAAAATGAAGTTTGAGCTTTTATTTTCTTTTCTTGTTCTGCAAGTGTTGCTGATCCATTTGATCTTGGAATCTGTCTGCAGCTTCCTGGACTCCTGTCTTTATCTACAAAGTTCCTTCCTACTGTGATGAACCTTCTCAAAAGGCTAGCGGAGGAGGGCCAAAAGCCAGTGGCACCTGATGCTCAGAGAAACCCTTCCTCAGAATCAAAAAATTTGGGAAATGGTATACATGCCTACAATGATATAATGTCAAGTGCATCCTCTACTGTAACATCTTTAAAGAATGGTTCAGGGTATTCAAGCACTTTGGAGCAAGACAAAGTGAAATGAACTGGACCAGTTGCCTCACTAGAGACTGGTTGGCTGCATGCAAGAACAGCCTTCTTCCTTTAGATATGCCACTACATCACATGGTCTGTGGTAAGGGCCTGGATAAATTATATACATACGCTCCATAAAGGAATTGCACTTGTGATGTCTGAGAGGAGGTTTGAAAGCTTTGCTTTCTTTTTTAGTTGTTTGAAGGCTTCATACTGGGGGCTACGGTTTGGTGAGATCAAAAGCCCCCCAAAATAGTTTTCATATTTTGGATTTTTTCTCCTTTTTTTTTTTTTTCTGATTGTTGATTATTTTACAAGGATGAGATATAAGTTGCAAGGCCCTTGGTTATGTTCCGGGCATCTACTAAACTTGATGCTTTGACTTCCGTTTTGTGAATTTTGCCAGTAGAGTTTTGTTGTGGAAGTATCCAATAGTAGAAGATTATTACAAGATGATACGAGAATGGCAATATATCCTTTTGGGCATTGGATGGATGTTAGTCCGATTATTGTTGTTATTTCAAGTTCATTAATGATTCTCAATCCCCTCTTTACATGCATACAAAGTTGGTATTACAAAAAATTGCAGAATGGTTATTTGAAGAGATGCATTGGGATACACTTGGGAAACTTGTGATCTAAGGTTTGAAGTATTGGAAATGCAGGGTGTCAAAAAGGCAATTGTAAGAGATATATTAGGTTGAAGTAGTAAGATATATATATATATAGCGAAGTAAGAGGATTTGTGTAAGAGATGATATATATTTTAATTTAACAGTGGATATGTCATTGAATAGAAACAGGATATGTGTAGCTTAGCCCATATAGTTGGGATAAGGTGATTATGATGATATTGGGATATGTTTTGGACATGCATAAATAGACAGAAAAATTAGGATAAAGAAAGTTCAAAGCATCGACACAGGCCGATATGCCGGTAGGGTGTATTGGCCTATATACCGGCATATTGGCCTGTATCGGTGTTTTTTTTTTTTAAGTTTTATTTATTATTTTTCAAAAACGGTTCAGAGGAGTCAGTTTAAGTCCTGACTACCCTCTGAACCATGGACTGACCTGGGACAACCCCTGGAGGGGAATATTGGGAAGCCATTGGCATGATATGCATCGGCCGATACGAGCCACTTTGAACCTTAGGATAAACATGGACATGTTAGGAAAACTCAAATTAGTCAAAGGTTACATCAGTGATGGTAAATCTAGGTCTTATATGATTATAAATAAGGTACATACACATGAAAAAAATATATTTTAGTAAGCTTGGACTATTGAGATATATTTGGAAATTTTGAAAATGACGGGATAACTAATGCATGTACATCTTTTTTTTTTTTTTTTTTTTTGGTAATAGCACCGCATCACACTAATAACTCGCTTCTGAGCCAAGGTTCAAAATGTTGATACAGGGTGTATCAACCTGTATCGGTACCGTTTTTTTTTTTGTTTTTATTTTTATTTTTGAATTTGGTTCAGAGGGACTGGTTTAAGGCCAGTCTATCCCCTGAACCACTTGCCGACCCGAAACACCCCTTGTAGGGTGTATCAGGAAGGCCCCGATATGTGACAATTTTGAACCTTGTTTTGAGCCACCCCTCCCTCCGGTTAATGTATGCACATCTTATTTCTTAGAAAACCAATTAGTCATTGATAAGATTTAAAAATTATGAATTTTAACAATCCATTGTTTCATAACATTTGTTCTTAGACATTTGTTAAGAAGAGAAAATGTAAGTTGCAGCCATACGAATTCAATTCAGAATTCATTGTAGAAGCATGGCATGGTGACATATTTGGTGTCTTAAGTTAAGACACTTGGGTGCAATTTTCTTTGCTTGTAGCTTTTTGGAACTATAAGACTTCTTGAGAAGATAGAGAATTAACATCACCATCCAAGCCTTATCCCAACTACATGGGGTTAGTTATATGAATTTTTCACTAAGCAAAAAACATCACAGCTTAACTTAGAAAATGGTACCACTGATATTTAATAAATTAAGTTCATTAATGTTAAAGACGAAAAGAAGATATAATTTTCTTGGGTAAAATGGAAAAAGAAACCAGGGGTGAGTGTAGCCTTACTCATGGCACAACCAAAATTGAAAATTTTACAACATATTGACCTGTATTGGTTGATATGTACCATTTTTGTACCTTTTAAAGCGTTTTCATAGCATATCGGCCTATATTGATATTGTATCAGGTCATTTTGGGTCCATACACATCTGATACTATGGGCTGATAAAGGTCACTACAAACCGATTTTTAATATTCTTTCACACTCTCTTTGGCTCACATTGGAAAGAGTACAAATGCAAATATGTACAGTATAAATACATGCAAAATAATACAAAATATATGATTTGCACTCAACATATTTGAATTTGTACTCCTTCCAAACTGAGCCTAAAATCAAATTTATTTTACCATTAATTAATTCCTACATTTAAAGTGAGTTCAAATTTGAATCAACTTTCACAAGTTATAACTATTAATCATTGTACTTATAATTTTTGATATAAAAATTGTAAGCTAGAGTTATGAAGGTTTGTCATTGGCTTGTAATACCATTACACCATACTTAACTTTTTGTCATAATTGTATGCACTTTTTATTCTTAAATAAACATTTTCTTTCTGGTGGATGTAGGATGTTTGCAAATAAATGGTAAAATTATTTATTAAAATTTATATATTAATAGCTATTGACACAAATTATATTGTTTTTCTAAATTAAGGTATATACATATGCATTTTAATCCTTCCATTATTTTTGGTTGGTTATTGATTATGTCTCTATGTCTAATTTTATAAAAATCATTGTGTTTTTTTTTTTGTGTAAATAATTAAATAATTTATTTATAATCACATAAAATTTATATTTATTATTATTAATATATATATATATATTTTAAAGATTTAATTGAATTTTCTAATGTATTTATATCCAAATACATACTAAAACATATTTTGATAGGCCTCTTAAAATTACCCTTTCCATACAACTTACATATACTTTGAATGGTCATTTATTTTATAGTTAAACACAGGCCTTAAATCAAGCCACGACTGAAGCACAAATAATGAAAAAGAGGCTCCTTATCGAACTTCGCCAAAATCAAGGAGTGTTCATTACACAAATCCCAAAATTCGAGACACCTGCTGCAACTCGGTACAAACTAATGTTACTTGATCAAGAACCTTTCAATCATTCATTGGTAAAGGGGCACCGGATAATATTTTGATTTAATATTCCGAAACAACGGTAGACACCTAACCCAATTCCGTTAATAACAGCAACCTACATACTGACTGGAATTCTTGAAACACAGGCCTCGGAGCCGTCTCTCAGGCTACAGACAAAAGAATGTGTCGCTGCTCCAACAGAAAACCGTCACTATGAATTGACTGGACAGTAACATATCAAATACAGGTATCATGATGGTAGCTTAAAAATTCTGTCAAGGTAAATGGGTTATGTCTTGCTCCCGTGACTGCGAGTTTGGGCCACCAACACTACCTGTCATCAGGTGGTAGTGTTGGACTTTTGGAACACAAGCTGATTTTGTGAAGCTCCCTCAACCTATTAACTGGATCACATAGACCTGAAAATTATACCAAATTTGTTAGTGCAGACAAAGTAATAGACGGGCAAGTCTTTACCTAATTATTTTAGCTGATCAAATTGATGGCTCCACAAATTAAACACTAAAGTTGCACATTATTTGGATGGAAACAGATAACTAGCATTCTAGATGAAAATCAAACATTATGGTTTTAAAAACATTGATCCTTTCCGAATATTTTTCCCCATGCAAAAACCGTTGTGTTTCTTATTTTAATTCCAAGTGGGAAACAACCTTGAAAATTATCAATTATATTCACTAAAGCTGCAAAGACATGAGTGAAAGTTCAAAAAAACAGTTTCACCTGAACATTTAGGAATGTCCCAAACTGCGATAGAAGTTGATGTGCATCGAGGATCACAAATTGCTCGATTATCTTCATGATGGACATTCATAGCTAGCATCCAGGAACCAACAGTTACATCCTCATTGCTAAACATTCTCAGACTGGAAACCAGTAGATAAATCTAGTAAATAAACAATTCTAGCAAAAAACGAAAAGAAATTGAAATACCAGTTAAAGACAACATGCATGACATAATTAAGGTACTAAGACATTTTCTATGCTAAATCAAGCATAACAGTTGGTAATTACATTCATTTTAAGGTAACAAAATCGTTCTTGAGAACAAAAGGAGACAGATTAATGGAATATCAGAATATGCAATAATGCTTATTTAGAAGCTGAATAAAATGTGTGCTTATAAGCTCCATGTCCAAAATCGACATCCAACAAGGATCTGTTATACATGACATGCACGCTTACCCAAAAAGGACATACACGGTTGTCAGAATTAAATGTCCAAATGTTGTATATGCTTTATGTTAACCGCAAAGTAGAATTCTCACAAGCTGAATGGTCCCAAGACTGAGTTCCATGAATAATGTGAGATGAGTGAAATGAACATGGTAGGAATACTTCAAAATCAAGTCTGATCATGCATGGTATCCATTTACTGTCTTAGTGCCAGGCACCCCTACCCTTCCCATACCTACAAAATTCACAGTTCAGATGACCCCACAAGTCCACTAGAAAGGATAGCCTTTTTAGGACAGAGGAAATATGCAAGTAAATTCACCACTGAACCATGAGTAATGGACTTACGGTTTGTTTAGTAAGACCAATTCATTTAGAAAGTAGTACCAATATTTTAAATGAGAAAAAAACCGATATAGCTACTAACCTAAATGTAAGAGTCAATATCAAAGCATAAAGACAACTAAAATCAAAGACAGTAAATGTAAATAAAGGACCTGTTGTTTCTTGTAGTTGCCAGTGATGCTACCACCTCTGCAGACAGAACATATATAGGGCCATAAGCATGCAAGAAATACTCATTTCCAATCAAATGCCCAGATTTCTCAAACCTGAAATTATTTGGTAAAGAAAAAGTCAACTAAAAGATAACACACACACACACACACAGAATTAGATGTTTTATCACAAAAACATTTTGGAGAAGATCTTCATATATCTACCATTTCATTTTAGGATCAGTAATTACTGGGCCCTTCTTCATGCAGCCAATGTAGGTTCGTGGATGAGTTCTCTCTCTAGCTAGAAGAGTGGCAAGTCGATCTGATAGAGGAAGGAGATTTTATTATTGCATGACGGATGAGTTCCAATGACCAATTTATGGATTACCTAAAAGCATACCTGGGCGCAAATAAATGTCATCATCAGCTTTGACATAATAATCTGCTTCAAAAAGATCAAAGGCTGCTTTAAAAAATGCCAGCCTAAAATGCAGAGACAATAAACGTTACCAAACAAGCAATTGATCTGATAACAATAAATATATGTATGCATGCATGTATATGAGGAAGGGTGGGGTGGGGGGGGGGGTGATGTGCAATCTTGAGTCTCACGTTTTATATGGCAGCCTTAGGTATTCCTCTTCAACATCTATAAGCATAAAATCATTGTACTTCTCCACCTCTTTCTCAAGATCCATCATCTTCTTGGTGTCTTTTGATCGTCCGATTACAAAACGAAAAGCTAAACCAGTAGCTTGCTCCAAACTGCAAAGGTGGAGGGAAAGTGAATATACAATATTTCAAGATGAAAATTCACCATGATTGAGAATGCTGCATAAACTTGTATCCATCCAAAAGGAAAGGAAAAATGAAAAACTTGTCACTTATACAGTTCTCCAACATATCTTAATATGAAAAACTTCGTACATATATTCAAAAGGAAAAATGAAAGACATGCTCATGATTTGGGTTCTTAAACCCATCTTGATTCTAGAAAGAGTTGTGCCTTCTGAACCATGCAAAGGAGAAAACTGTTATTTGAGAAAATAACAAGTAAAATCAAGTTTTCCTATATTTATCACTTCCCTATTTCATTTCAACCTCTAACGAACCAGAATCCTACATATATATAGCTTTTCTGAATCCCTTAAGTTGGTTTCATACTTTCATTCATCAAACATCTCAAATGGGTGATTTGTTTTTGAAGTTGACTCCCAGTACTTGGTAGCAGTTGAACCGATTCACCAGCAGATATCCTGTTGAGCAGTTGCCTGATAGCCAAATTGTGTGTTAGACACCACCAACCACCAATTTCCCCCCTCTAAGCTTCTAATTTTTCTATTTATTTCAACCATCCTTTTGTTTATTATTTTGGTATATGTTTGGGCACCGAAGTTTGTAATCTTTTTCATCTCTCTTGGCATTATATAACCCAAAGTTTGAATACAACTTGTGTTTTGCCTTTAAGGTTTCCTGTTAGCTTCTTCCCTTTTTTTGTTGGACTTGTTCAAGAGCCACAAAGACCCCCCAAACCCTTACTCCCTTCTACATGAGTAGAGGTTAAGGTCATTGCCCTTTACGAGTTGCAAATCCAAGAGGTTAGTGTATTTTGTTGCTTTGATTCACCACTGTTGTAGCGCTACTTGTTGTTGTCGGTTATCTCTTGTGAGACCACTGACTGCATCACGGAGGGAGGGGTGGCAGAGGGGAACCATGGCACCCCCACCCCCCCATGTCTTAAAAATCCCCATTGTCTCCATGTAAATCCTACTTGTATTTTAACCCCAGCTATGTTTACAAGCTTTTGTTGTTTACTAGATTTTGGCCCCCCTTAGAAAAAAAATCTTGGCTCCACCCTTGCTCTACTACTTGAAGAAAACCTATAACCCTCTACATTCAAATGATGTGCATTGCATTTCTGATCCCTGTAAAGCACAACATACTAACATAGACAAGGACCATAAATGCTGTAAGGTGATTTAAGAAAAAATTTCAGATCTAGAGTTATGGCTGAACAAAGAACAACGTTACATAATGGGCGAGTGAATGCAGTAGTAGGACTAAATAGACATTTATAGAGGTAATAAGTATGGTTTTCAAATTAGATCCAACCAATTATTCTAGGAGAGGCAGATACTCAATATGTAAAATTAAATAGCTTGCAAACCTATTTTAATGATACTCAAACATGATTACCGCAACTACACACAGTGGCTTGTTGATCGTGATAATTGTTGAACATTGGCCCCAAACAAATAAAAGACTCATACATTGAATCCGATCTCAAAAGTTTAGAACAGCAATGTTTGATTAAGATGGGGAAAAGATTACGGTACCGGAGAAGGCCGTCGGGGTCGGAAGGGAACCAAGATGAACGAAGAGCGGCGCGGCGATCGGCGGAGGAGAAGCCGGTTTGGATTCCGACGAAGCCAAGAAGCTTGGGGCGGTCGACAAGGCCATCGTTGTCGCCGAGCTTGCGAGAACCGGAGGAACGGCGGAAGGCAGTTCGGAAGGTGTCTTCGGCTCGACCGCAGCGGAAGACGGGGAGTGGTTTGGGGCGAGCCAGAGCGAAGACAGAGAATAGTATTCCGCCGACGCCGATGAAGAAGCAAAAGATGGAGAAAATAATAAGTGCGAGTGGAACGCGGGATGAAGAAGGCTGGGGAGGGATAGAGATAGGATGTTTCTTCCCTTTATCGTCCTTGGAGTACACAGAGGAGGAGGAGGAGGAGGAACGGTGGGTGAATATGGGAAGCAGACTCAGAGAACGTGGCATTTTGGGTAATAATTGGCGACGCTCCTGATTCAGTTGCTGCAATCAAGTTTCTTGGCGTTTACTGGATCTGGTAGCTAGCTGGTAGATTGTAGGTCTGATATTCTCCTCTGCTTCTCATTTTCGACTTCTACGAAGAACGAAGACTAATGACCATGGAGAGAGGAGGGCCCCCACCTCGAGGTGCGAGTGCGCCCTACGACGCCAGAGCGAACGAATGCAGAGGAGAATTGTCGGGGTCGGGGAACCGGGAAAGGAGGACGGGAAGGAAGGAAGGAAGTGTCTCACTGTCCCTTCAACGTATGTTCTAGAATTTAGACATATATATAAGTGGGCTATCCCCCTGGCGAAACCGCCCGCATACGGTCGCAGCAATTCCTTTCGAGTTTTGATCCATCTGAACAGGTTGTTAATTTCCACCGATGACGTGTCCGTGTTTCATTGGGTCAGATGCTACAGGCGGCTACAGAAAAAAAGGGACGTGGGCCACGTGGCTACTTGAGGTAGATTTCACCGAATCATCACCGAAGTTCACTTGAATATAAGTGCAGTCCAAAAATCCCTTGTTACTAGGCATTGGCACATATGTTTGGCGTATACAGGATCGGTGGTTGTGAAGTGGGGCCCTCATTTCTTACTACGTGGCATATACACAGATGATCTGATTTATTGTTGGATGGATTAAAGATTCAACATAGGACATTAGGACACGGCTTATATAAAAAGAAATCAGCACGATCTCATCCATTTATCCTGCGTGAGCGTGAGTAAATTGTCTAATACTTGGGTAATTGATACTTTTTAGTATGTTTGATTATTGTGAGGTTCAAATACATGTGGGGTTGTAGTCAATTTCCTGGTATCGGCTATTTAATTTAAATTTCCCTTTGGTTCATAAACAAGTTTTTTTTTTTTTGGTTTTTTGGTTTTCGAAATTTATGAATACAACCATTCATTCTTGTTAACAAAGTTTCAATTTATAAGTGATTATCATCGGCAAATAAGATAACAACTTAACTGCCAATTGAGTTAGAGACTCAATCAGTTGCGTGTTAATCAAATCAGTTTTGCATATACATCTCCTAATACTTCCATTGACATGTGTTGCATGCAACTATATCAAGTATTCAAGTGCAAAGAAAAAGAAAAAGTGGAGTAACCGTAACTCCTAACCAACCCAATTTGCAACTTTTTCATACGTTGCAATATTTTGAGGCCCCACTTGGGACGACGACGTCTGCCTTGGCCCTTAGGGAGAGCTGCGTTGATTGATCACCCGTGTTCCAGACTCCAGCTGAGAGAGAAATTACGTACTCACAACAATTTGATGTTATAACCAACCCTCTCTTCTAGTTCTAATATTTTCACCAAACACACTTTCAGAGGTTTCCATGTGAGGCCTCCTAGCTTTAAACACCACAAGTCCTTCCCGTAAGCCCTCCCAAGTGGGCACTATCGCTTTCCAACTAGGTCTGCTATTTTTTATGGCGTTTTTGCACAACTTGGACTTGGGCTCATAAGTTTGAACTTAACTTGTATTAAAATTGGGCTTGACTCTAACCCATACTCGTGTATAAATATATTATGTGTAATAAATATACACAAATTTTTTGAAACTATCCTCGAGCCCAAAAAAAAAAAAAAAAAAAAAAAACAAAAATCATGTTAGAGTTTTCTTTCATTCTATAGACGTCACCAAGACTGCACAAGTAGGGGTGTAAATGGATTGAACCTGATCCGATTCAAATTCGATTAGAAAATCCCATATTTGAATTTTATTGATACCTAACGGATATTGAAAATTGATATCCGAATTCAAATTCGATTCGATTAATTAATTATTTTAGATAATTAATAAATATATAAAATAAGTATTTTATTGATATAAAGTACATAAATACATAAATTATTTATATAACTTAATTATTATATATAAATTATATAAAATATTTTATATAAGAATTAAATAATCGGTCGAATTCAGATATTTATTGAATCGAATCAGGTCACATCCAAATTTGAATCCGATTAACTATCCGGTAAGAATGGGATATCCGAATTTGACTGATTAGATATTCGAATTATCTGAATTCGATTCGATTATGTCGAATATCAAATTCAAAGTTGAATTTTCGAATATCATTGACACCCCTATGCACAAGTCTAAACCTACTAAAAAATTATCTACTCCTGATGGAGTAGCATTAGGCTAAAATAGTAAATCAAAACCCCTTTTGTATTGACATGGAGTTCAAATCAGCCCCCCACAAGACTATGCCCCACAACACATCCCCGCTGTGTATGGGGAACATCTCCAGATGATGACATCACCATTTCTGATACTATCATTGGGAGATATTCCCAATACATGGTGGAGATGTGCTATGGGACATTGTGGGGCACAGTCATATGGGGGGTTGATTTGATCTCATTGACATGGCCTTGCTTTGAATTTGATGAAATGACATAAAGTGGGGCCACAACAATGCGTGGAAGGCCCTTATTTCATAGCTTTGCATAGTGCAGCTCCAAAGGGAGTAGCTGATTTTTCCTTTAGGCTCCATTTGGTTTGTGGGAAGATTTGGGTGGGATGGGAAAGTGTAAAAATTTACACTTCTATTGTTTGGTTTTATATATGAGAAAATAATGAGAAAAGCACCGTTCGTCATATCCTACCTTCGTATAGTTTGGAAGGGGACTGATTGTTCATCATCTCCTACATTCGGACTAATAAGTAGCAGTAGACTGAACTCCCATCTCTCTCCATTTCTAAATCTTACTCGCATATTCCTTTCCTTCTCCCTCCATCATTTTCTCCTTTCGTTAGTCCTTTGTTGAACGTCTCTGTCAGCAGCGAGGGAAGAAATACACTAGAGTACCATAGCTGTTGGTGAAACAATGAGAGAGAGGCTTGAACTAGCTGCAACAGTTCGTTAGTCCTCTATCGAACGTCTTTGTCGCTACAACTAGCTGCAATAGAGAGAGAGAGGCTTGAAGTGCGGTATGGGAAATCCGAGCTCACCACCCTCCGTTGGACTCTATGTTTGTTGCCAGGTTGAAGACAATGAAAGCCTCCCTTTAGCACAATTCCTCTTTCTCTCTCTAATCGTCTCTTCTCTCGCCTGAACTAAGAGACCCTAGCCTCTACCTAAGAGTCTTTCTCTGCTCCCAGCACAACCTTTCAAAGGGAAACCACTGGAGCCTTCCCCTTCTTATGCTCTCTCTCTAGACTTTCTCCCTCTCTCTCTCTCTCTCTCTCTCTCTCTCTGACTTTCTCCCTATCTTTCTCAGCTCTCTCTCCTCAATTTGATGGTAACAATGCTTTCTCAACTTTTTTCACCGAGGTCGCATGGTTTTGGTGCGACCCCAAATTCACAATTTTGGGATCTAACATCTCACATTTTTCTCATCCCATCCCTCTATTTCCCTCAAAACAAATGAGAGAAAAATAAATATTTTTGAAATATTCTTTTTTTCTCATCCCCATCCCACAAACCAAACAGAGCCTTAGAAACCCAACCTAAGATGTATTGGTATTGCCTGAGCTGGACTTAAAAAGTTGGGTTGGGCCCTAGCCCACTTGTATATTTTAGGCTTGGGGTTAAGTTGGTCGTAAACCTACACCACCTGCCCAAGTTGTACAATCTGACTCTACACTTGATGGATCTATTAGTTTAAGCTTAAATTTGTAGCTTGTACAACTACAAAACTACAAAGAGTGAAGACTATCCATCTAGTATAGTCATTTTAAAGCTTATCATTAAAGATATTCCTTAATGCCTCATCTTTTCTCAATGCTGGGAGCACCGAGCACCTAAATGCTGAAGCCGGATTTCCTGCTCACCTCTTTCTTCTCTCCTCTCTACTAACCCACTTAAATCAGGCCACTTGTCCCTATCCATATCTCAATACATTTAACCTCTCCAACCTCCCAACAAAGGTCCAACAGAGGTTAACCTCATTAATTATTATTATTATTTTTTAAATTAAATTATTTTTAATGCTTTAATCTTTTGGGAAAATTGATTTCTACTTTTTAGTTACCCACGGCACAAGACATTCTTCTTCCTCATTGGAAACTGGTATACCAGATCCGACGAATAAAGCTTAACAGGGGCCCATTGTGAAAACAATCACTATCTATAGAGTTGTTGACTCTGTTGTCGTGAATACAATTGCTGCATATAAAGTTGTTGGCTCTATTGCCGTGAAAATTGCTGTTGTGGAAACCGAGCTCCACTCCATCGTGAAACTAGTCGCTGTATCCAGAGATGTTGACTCTGTTGCCGTGAAAACAGAGCCTCTACCCCATCTTGAAAACAATAACCGTATGCATAGAGCTCTGCTTCATTGTGAAAACAGTCTCTATGTATAGAGCTCTATTGCCATGAAAATGGCCACTGTGAAAACAATCACCGTATGCAGAGTTGCAGATCCACAATGGCAATTTTCACAGCACTAGAGCCAACAACTCTATACACACAATTGTATTCACGACAACATAGTCAACAACTCTATACACGGTTATTGTTTTCATAATGGAAAGAACGTCATTTCTGCCTCTCATCTCTAGTTGGGGTTAATTAATTGTAGATTGTAATAGCCAACTGTTAATGTCATGGAAAGCAGAGAAAAAGAAAAATCTTTTCTTTTGAAACTGGCAGCCACGAAGAAGCAATGCAAACTCTAGTTCTCTCTTGCAAACTGCAAATTGCAATGTCCTATAAATAAGTCAAAGTTTTCTTCTGTGAATTCTTCTTATTAATCATTTTTCAATGGAAATTGGCAAACTGCAATGTGAGAAGCATAAAAAATTTCACTCTTTTTCATATATAATAGTATCGATTATTATGTGAGAATCAGGAACTTTGTTGTTATTTGTTTGTGGGATGCTCCATCGCGTAAGTACTAATCATTGGAAATGAGAGAGATTTTATTTATGGACTTAAACATGTGGTCCATCCCACCAGATGGCTCCGCCGTATAGTTAACCTCTGTTGGCCCTTTGTTAGGAGATTGAACATGTTAAATGTATTGAGAGGTGAGTAGAAAATACGGCTTCCTAACGGGTGTTTCTTAGTTGTCACTAATAAAGGCCTGAGGTAGTTCTAGCATGAGTTCACTTTTGCCTGTTTGTGATGCCAACAGATGAGATAATTCCACAACAAAGGAAAGTCTATATTAGATTAAGAGGGAAACTTAACCATTAATAAGAAACAGAGAGAGTACCCCAACTTTGAGAGAAACATTTTGGCATATACTTTTATTTCTTGTTCATGGTTAAGGGGCTGTTTGATACAGCTGAAATAATGGCTTATTTTTTACTTTTTCTGAATAAGCCATTAAGGAGGTTGTAAAGGCAAATTAGGTTATATCACCCTTTTATCCAATAAAAACACAAAATATATAATACGCTGCATCAACTATTATCAAACATCTCATTGACATTCATTTTAAAAACCTGCAAAAGCTGACTGAACTACAAGGTTTCCACAAGTCTAGCAGGAAGATCGAAGAGCAAGAAACTCGAATGATGAGAGACAATCATCGGCAGGGTGCTTGGATCGATTTAAGCTAATTGTGATGTCAGTTTTGATCCAACGTCTTTGAAGTTTGAAGGAATGAATTTCGTTGTACCAAAAAAAAGTGTATCATTATAGGATTTTTTTTTTCTCTACCATGAACCGACAATGGAACCATTTCATCCCTGTTGTCCCCAATTGGCCTCCCAAATTGAAAAGAATACAATGAATTATAAATGTCCACGCCCTTGTCATCTTTTGTTGATTTCTTCCTTTTGATTCTAAGAGAGAGATCAAGCCCAGATAGCTAGAGATGACATCAATCCAGCACCAAGGAAGAGGGTCAAGTAGGAGATGACTTGGAGACGTACGTTGCACCTCATCCTCTTGCTAAGGAAATCAGCGGCAATGAGGTCCACCAAGGCCATGTACACCAGGATACCCGCGGAAACCGAGTCCAGAATGCCCTCGATGGCCAGCGCCCTCGGGCTGTTGGGGTTGTAGAAGGACGCCACCCCTGTCCCTATGCCGATCCCCACCGGTGTCGTTATCGCGAAGAAACAAGCCATCATCATTGCCGACGCCCATTTAAACCGTGCTTGCGATATGCACCCTCCAAGTGCGAACCCTTCGAAGAATTGATGGAAGGCCAGCGCCGCGATCAAGGGCCTTACGGTGCACGGGCTCTGCGACACTCCCAGTGACAGCCCTATCATCACCGAGTGCGATACAATTCCAAGCTCCAATATCTGCACCCATTCAAATTACAAACTTTTAGCCACTGTTTGGATTTTAGAGTAAGATTTAAAAAATGGACCTAGAAATAGAACCGCTTTGGCCACCGGTTTTTGGGTCAGTGGTTGGCCCATATGAGTGTTTACATTATTAGGGCAAATGTTCATACTTAGTCTTTTAGACTTTTAGGTTTTTATGAGAAAAAGAGAAGCTGCAATTATCGGCTGAGAAAGATAAAGAAAAGAAAGAAGACAAAAATAGAAAAAAAGGAAGGATGGAGAGAGGAAAAAAAAAGAAATGAAGGAGGGAGGGAGAAAGGAGGAGGAGGATGGAAGAAAGAAGATGAGGAGGAGCCTTCACTGCAATGATGATGGTGATGGTGGCAACAATAGAAATGCATATCTCATATTTGAGATCTGATTTCTGGGCCAAACGGTTTAACTGTTTGGGTCAATGACGATACAAAAAACATTAGTTTGAAACCGATGCCCTTTATTTAAAAAAGGGTGTCACATTAATGTTTCAAATCAATTTTTTAGACCAGGTCTGTTATTTAAGCCTCATTCACGTTTTGATGAATGACTTACCTAGATAAGTGAAATTATTCAAATAATATTTTTCAACTAAATGTGTATAATGACTGATTTATCAAAAAAGTAACATTATTGAAGGGACAATACAGAATGGCCAAATAATTTACCCAAACTTAAGGAAAGTATCCGAGATCACAATTGCACCCTAGGAGAGCCCCATAGCACATTGCAACTATGCATTTTTTTTTGGTAAAGCTCACAAATATGTATTGAAAATATCTTGACAAGTACAAGAGATATTCCCAATGCAGTGTGAGATGTGCATGTGAGGCATGTATGTGAACTAAAAAATATTAGTTCCCTAAACAAATGACACACTTTAAAATCATTCTTTTCCATGGGATCAATTCATACCAATAAAATGAATATGGGTTTATTTCTTTTCCATAGGACCTACTAACTTAGAAAACAAATAAACCCTAATTGGAAAAGGTGTGGTTTGAAAAAAATATCATTTTTGGTGTTATTTATTTTTTCACTGTTGATAACACCAAGGTTCAAGTATCGATACGTATCAGTCCATATCGATCGATATATATCATTCTAGGACCCTTTTGATATGCCCCTATAATGGGTGTATTGGGGTACTTGTTCATGGGGTGGAAGAGATCTAAACCGCCCCTGAACTGGTTAAAAAAAAAAACTAAAAAAACAGTATTGATTTGCTCGATATGCCCATACCGACGTATCGATATTTTGAACCTTGGATAACACTAGTGATGTAGAGTTGAAAAACACCCATGCAGCAGCAACCATAATGGTCTCAAACATAACAAAAAAAAAAAAACAGAAAAGAAAAAAGCATTTCCTTAAAGCTATGTTTGGTTTCAAAGAAAGGGTAAGAAAAGGAAATGATAGAAAAACCTATACAAGATTCGTAAAGAATTCCTTACCTTTCTCTATTTTTTCCTTCGAACCAAACACAGCCTAGTATATCAATGTAACACTGTTTTCTAAAAAAACATTAGTCAACAATCACCAATCAAATTCCATGTTCAAAGCGATAAAATATTGGCTCTCCATGTCCGACAGTCTATGCTACAACAGGGTTCTCCCTATGTGACACGTTAGTTAGTTCATAAATTAATGCGTGGCATGCAGAGAGAGCCCCTATTGACAGCCAAAATTTTCTCCGAATGAGCTCCTTGAGGCTATGTTTGGTTTGAAGGAAAAAGTAGGGAAAGGAAGAGAAAGATAAGGAAATGTTTATCGGTTTCCTACTTTTCCTTCAATCCAAACATAGCCTGAAAGTTCAAACACAAACAGAAGCAACATACGAGAAAAAAGTGATTAACTCATAACGTGCAAAAAACCAAATGGAGTTTACCTGCGAGACGACAACGTGCCGGACACCACTCTCGCTCTCCTCGTCGCTGTCACCGATCCCATCCAAATGTCCGTGTGAGAGCTCAGCCACGTGTCCATCGCAAGCCTGCTGCCCGTGCGGATGGCTGTGCCTATGGTGCGCCGCGTGCGCGTGCATCCCCACAATGTGCATCCCTCCCCCTTCCTCTTCCCCGAACACCTTCCCGTTAAGATCCCTCTCTGCTATCCTTGCAACTGGAACTATTACCGAATTCAAAGCCGTTTCCAACGACCCCTCCCCGTCGACCGCAGCAACAGCTCCTTTGTTCTCCTGTTTCCGCTCGTAGAATTGAGTTCCCACGAAATCCATCACAAGGGTTAAGAGGGAAGCCATCATGGCGATGAATCCGGAGAAGGGAAACTTCGACCATGGCGTCTCAGGCAGGCATGGGTCGGTAAGCGCAGATGCCCCATCCGGGAGCATGTGAACGAAACCAGTTGCTAATATCACGCCTGCAGCGAAGGCCTTAGCGGCAACGAACAGATTCCCGTCCGTGCGTAAAAAACGTCGCTTCTTTCCGAGCAGGGGAATGGCCACGCCAGCTACTCCGGCGATGAGAATTGTAGCAATTGCGATCATCTTTAGAATCAGCGCAGCTGATTCGTCCCGGCAATCCTCGGATTGGGTTGTGTTAGGGCAAGTGGTCGTGGCCATGGATTCTGATACCACCTGCAAGAGATTATCTTTTCTCCACCAGAGAAGCATAAACACAAATTTGAAAACATTAGAAGAATGACGCCAAGAACAAAAATCTTATCTTTTTGACAAAAAAGTGAAATCAAATAAAAAGAAGGTTTTCTTGGTATGTAAATATAAATACCTGAGAAATTCTGAACTTTTCCACTGAGATATTTGAGATAGAATAGCGGCTCGAGTTCCTGCTACAGAATGGAAATTAAATTCAGAAAAGAAAATTAAAGAAAAAAATGAAGAGGGAACTGAGAAAACTAAAATTTAATAGTCTGATTACTGTGAATTGTGAATTAAATCTGGAAAACCTAACCTCGGTGAATGACATGGAAGCGGGTGGACTGAGACGGATCTAGAATATAAGGAGGGGATCAGGAGATGAGGGCGCTGGTGGCATAAGACGGTTATCCGGCGTAAAGTGTGTGAAGATGCAGAGAGAGAGAGGGAATAGGGGTTGCGGGGGTTCGAATGGAAAGAAAGAGAGGTGTAGTAAATGACGACATCTTTGAGAAATCTAAGGGTTTGGACTGCCGCTTGCCCGCTTCGAGTTTCAGTTGCGACTTTCTGCGAGCAGATGAGGGCGCGAGTGTCGACACTCCTGCTGTTATTCTTTGCTACCTAGGTTCTCTTTGGTAAGAGCGTAAATGCTGGATCCAAGCGAATTTGCTCCCCGAGTCGGTTTTACAATGTATTTTGTAAGAATACATTTTTGTACAAAAAATGGCAGTAAATGTGTTTTTTTAGACATGTTTGCAGTCAAAATAGGGGCAAACTTTGCTTAAAAAAATGGATGTAAATTTTACACTTAAAAAGTTAGTCGGTGTAAAAAAGTTTGGTTCTAATTTTTGAATTTGTATTTGTTTCCATTACAATCAAATGTAAATTTATTAATGTAAAACCAATCAAACTTTGCATTTTTATGAACTGTAGGTATTTATATTCACATTTGCATTTTCATCAAATGCATGAGGGTGCAAATCGGCTGAATATAAATCCAAGTAACTTTTGCTTCATATTTGCCTGTGTCTTATTTGTTTGCACTGCTAGTGAATGGAAATGAGACAAGAAGTACAAATCTTGTATCAACTAGGAGTGTCAGTTACCAAAAACATATGCAAACTAAACCAAGTGCAAGATTTATATCCAATGCAGATTAGTACAAATATGAATTTTTAGCCTACATATTTGTATTTATACCGTATATAACTGTAATTGTGTTCTTTCCAAATTTAGCCTACATATTTGTATTTATACTCTTTCCAAACTTAGTCTTATTTAATGTAATTTTATTTCTACCTTCTCAATTTATAATTTTTGTTGGAGTCATTTTTATGCCTATTCGGCGAATTTTTATGATATCACCGCATCATTCGATTCTTTGAATCGTGTGAAAAATCTAGGGGATGTTTGCAACCGTGGCCGTTTTTTAAAAAATGGTGTCACATCGGATTCACATAAGCATTTCAACAAACGCCCATGTATCTCATTATTTGATTCAACCGATTATTAAAAAATCGGGCATGCCTTGAAAACCAGGACCCCACCGATGCATGAAACATCAAATTTGGCATTTCATGCATAAGTGAACCATTTCCCTCAATGGTTGACTGATGTATATCTTATATGGTGCTTCCCTGTCAGCACATATATGAAAAACGGTGATGAAAATGACCTTACCAAACAACATAGTGTTGTTCAATGCTTACATGGCAGATTTAAAAAAAAAAAAAAAAACAGGTTTTGAAAGCATAGGCATTTTTTTTTTTTGAAAATCGGTTCCAAAAAGTATTCACGCTTCCAAACACCATGCTACTTTCATGGTAAGATTGATCCTCAAAGCCAATTCAGGAATCGATTTTTCTTAGGGGATACAAATTGGGCGGACTAGGCCAGGTTTAAGGTAAAATGGTAAATCCAACCCCGAATTCCAGACCTGGGCTTTGGGTTGGTCAATCGGGCTTAGGTGGGCCTATTAGGTCAAGCAAGTGAGATCCAACACCAACACCAAATCACTAATCCATATGATAATCAAATATGGGTGGATGGATGTTTTGAGTTTTTGACTCACAACCAAGCTGAGTAACATTTCAATCTTTTATGCAGCTGGAGCCTAGAGTTCAATGTAGGGTGTCTGACATAATGGATTAAGAGTGGCGGGCAGTTATAATAGCTTTGGAATTGGTGAATAGTGATGGATAAAAATATGAAAGAAGTTATGCTATTTTCTGATGCAGCACCGGTTGTGATGATGCGCGATTGGTATTGTCCTACTTGCAAGGCAATTTGAACGTCAGACTAATACGTGCCTGGTCAAACAGCAAGAATAATAATGTTAGAGGTCTTGGGGTTCTGTATCTGGTGTGGATGCTCCGGTGTCTAAGTTAATGAAAAGTATTATAATGAACTTGTTTGTTTATAAGTATGAAAGCATGAGAGCTAAATTACGTATACCTCATGAGGTTGGAGTTGATGCCCTTATATAGGCGAATTGTCGTAAGTCTCATGAAACATATCTGAGATCCCTGTTTCACGTAACCAAGAGTCTGTCTAATCTAGGTGAGATAAGGATACGACTCATTGATGTGCGATGTGATTTTGGAGAGATCGGAGATGACCAGCTAACTTTTAGAAAAGGGCTATGTGAAACCTAGCAAGTCGGGATACTAGAATCTGTTCGGGCCTCAGTCTTAATCGATGTGTCTGAGGTGCTCGAACTGACCTGGCCTGCTGAGGAATTCAGAAATGCTGAATTGTCATCAAATCATCAGATCGCTCTATGTACCCGCGTATTGACGGGTAGGGCCAAATTACTCCTCATCTTGTTGCATAAAATGATATCTAGAGTTCAATCAGTAGAAGAATATATTGTGGTTTATGCAAATAGACCAAAAGACAAAATATCTCATAATCTAGCTTACGGGGCTTGCAAAAATGTTCGATATATTTTTTGATTTGCCATTTGAAGGTGTTCCTCTGAACACTTTTTTTTTTTTGAATTTAATGAATTAGTGAAGTTTTTTCCTTTTTGCCAAAAAAAAGTCAAATATACTGTACAAACCTCTTTTTTTTTATTTTGAGGGGGGGGGGTTGATTGAAGTTGTATGAACCTATAGGGCTAGGCCTGGGCCCAGTCCAAAACATAAGAAGTCCAAGGGTTTTGGGACTAGGAGCCTGGGAACTTAAAACCTAAGCCAGTCCATGCAAAATTGCAAGTTGGATCAATTCAGGTTTGGGTTGGGCCGTTCAAGTTGCATCGGGGGTGTGGTTGGAGGAATTCATTCAGCAAAATCATTTTCTTAAGAATCAATGATTTTCAAGGTATATAGGGGTAATTATTGCCATTGATTTCTTTGAGAAACATATTTGGTAAGAGTGTTGATATGGTGATCTTTTTTAGGTTTGTATAGGTTTTTCTACTTTCTCTGTATTTTCTTATACAGTTTTAGGTTTCCATCCAATGATCTCTATCTTTCTAGAAATGGTGGAATTGGGTACCTAACTTGAAGAAAGTACACAGATTGGGCCGGGCTCATTCAATCATCATTAATCTCACTCTTTAATCCCACCTTCTTCTTTACTCACCATTCTATCAAACACCTTTTTCTTTTATATTTTATGTACCACACCACCATCCGCATCACTTCCATTAATCCCTTCCCTCTATCAAAAAGAAAGACAAATAAAAAAGGCCTGTGATGAACACTATGAGATTTGTTAGATCTTTTTTTCGGATGACCTGGAATAGTTGAAATCAACGTTTTAAAAAATGACCCAAAAATAGAATCATTCTCGCTACTGATTTTTGAATTAACGGTTTAACCGTCTGGTTTGAATGGATGACTCGTTTCTGACAATAAAATAAAAAAATAATTAAAAAAAAGTAAAAAACCGTTAAACGGGTTGATGGTTTGATCACTCGGGTCAATGATTTATTGACTTCTTTAATGGTTTTTTATCAGATTCCAGGTTTGGAGTAAAATAGAACTGGTTGCTTGAACGATTCCCAAGCTGAACGATCTAACTGTTCGGGGGTCAACGGCAGTTCGAAATGTTGGTTGAAATATTTATATATCACTTGCATGGTTAAGGTCAATTTAGTTGTCTTAGAAGACCATTTTAATTTGCTAGATCTTTGGATTGATTGATTCGGTACATTGTTTCAATGCCCTAGATATTTGTTTTTTCAGAGATTCACTGCACCATTGACTCGAAAACTAGGGCTGCAACTTGTAGACAATTCCCCACCTGCTGTAATTAGCACCATCTGGTTATGTTTGATTTGATAGTCAAAAGAGAGAGAGAGAAAGTTGAGGGAAAGCCCTAAAAGGAATTGTATGAAAGTTCTTAAGAACCTTCCTTCCCCTTTCTGCTTTTGTCTTACTGTCTATCAAAACTTATTTACTCACAAGCAAATAAAAGATGTAATTAAACAGGAATCATCAGAACAAGACATAATAAATAAATAATATAAAATGATCAGTAGTCAAAATAAGAGAAACAACACATGGTAGTTATTATTGACAGTTATTGGTAATTGAAGACATGAATAGTGGAAAAATTAGAAATAACATGATGAAAAATAAAGTCATTTTAAAGAACGTAAGAATAGCTCCAGTACATAATAAAATGACTCTGAATCTTCTGCCTACGCCTACCCATAATACACCATTCATCATGAATTTGGAATATTTTCCCCTGCTTAATACAATGTAGAGGATGAGATGTTCTCTATCTGTGGCTAAGATAAATGTGGGCAAGGTTCTTGTGAGCAAGAGATTGAGGCTCTAATAAAATGAGAAAAAATAGCACATGTAAGAAGTGATTTATTGCATGTTGTAAGTGATAGAAGACCAAAAAGATATGGATCCTAGTATTAAAAAAATGATTTAAAAGCTCATCGTAGAGGACAAACAGAAAAGAGAAATAAGATTCATGTGATCAACCCTATATAGTTGAGATATAATAATGATGAATTCAGTTATTGGTAAATGAAGAAATACAATTCATGTAATTGTCGCTGATTAAATTTCTGCTTCTCAAGTGAAAGGAGTGTGTAATTGTAGGGGTGTAAATGGATCGAATTCTAATTGGATAAGATAATATCCGGATTCGATTAATTCGATATCTAATGGATATTGAAAATTAATATCCGAATTCGAATCCGATTAAATATTCGAATATTCGATTCAATTAATTAATTATTTTATATAATTAATAAATTTATAAAATAAATATTTTATTGATATAAAATATATAAATTATATAAAATATTATATATATACATATATATTATATAAGAATTAAATAATCGATCGAATTCAATTTTTATCGAATCAAATCAGATAATATCTAAATTTAATCAATTAAATATTTGAATTATCCAAATTCAATTCGATTTTATCAAATATCCAATTCGCAATGAAATTTTCGAATACCATGATTCATGATTCTAGCTAGGCAAATTAAGTTATCAAGGACAGAAGGTCTGGGAAAGGTACGTGGTCGTGCCCTGCAAATTATGTGTCAATAACCCCCTTCATTCCTGTAGGTGCTTTAATTCATTACTCTATCATCAACCAAAGTTGCACACGCAACCTAGCTTCTATGCTCGTGGCTTCCCTAGCTCGTAATATAATCAAGGGATTCAAGGCATTGCATATTTCTTTTTCCTGTTCCACTTGAAGAGTAAGAATGATTTTTATTCGATTCCACCAATCACATTTTAAAGAATGTTCTGTTTTATATCTAATCAATTACAAAAACCATATGTCAGATGATGGATTTTCATCAATAACTCTGATAGTGATGGATCTGTATTTGATCCATATCTTCACATCTTTATTCATTTGTCAAATTCAAATTCAAGTTCAAGTTAATCTAATTAAGGTGATCCAAAGTAATTTGTTTAAATTGGATAAAACTAGTGGATCCACACAAATCCGATCTGATCAATGTAATAATCCTTATATATTTACATTTATGTTAATATCTACGGATTAAATTATATATGTATCTACCAGCAAAATTATATGGAATGCCATATGTTTACCAACTTTGATGAATGATAACAAGCAGGTATGAGTTCAGGTATAGATGAGGGGGGGGGGGGAGGTATTATTAAAAATTGTTCTAAAATGTTTTGCTCGCCTATATTCATTTTTATAATTCTAATATGATTATTGAATGTACGACTTCTCTTGATGGCATCTTATTTGCAAAATCTTTATAAGTTTAATTTTCATATCCTAGAATCTTTGGTATTGAATGAAAAGGATCAATAAAGAATTTGAGAACGTTGAAGATTAATTAGTTTTATGATATTTTTCTGAGTAAATGTTTTATGTTACTTGTTAAATAGGAGGTGGGAACCACAGTAGTTATGTGAGTTCAAATTTTATTATATTTTTGAGTGTTATATATGTTGTTTTATGTTTTACCACTCTATAAGGGCATAATTGTCTTTGTACTGTTCTATTATTTTAGTATAAATAATAAGTGAAGCGGGCAGCTAGATTAATTGCTCTCTTTTCTTTTCAACTTCTATTATTCTCTTTTTCTCTTTTCATTCTCTCTTCAAGAAACTACTTTTCTTTTATATTTTTTTTAATTTAGTAGATTTCTACTTGGTATTAGAGCATTGGCTAGGGTTTCTTAAAGCATTCTCATGCAGCCCTAGATCAGCCGATTGCATGAAGTAGTAAAGAAATGATCGATCTGCTATAGATTGCCTAGGTCTTGGAGTTTTTGGTGAGATCTAGACATCAGGAAGGTGATCTATTGTTTGACATCAAAATCAGGAAGAACTGGAGTACGGGGAAGAGTCCCAGAAAAGTTGGACTCTTTGTTTTTTATATGATCTTGGGCGCGCAGGTATTGTTAGTTTTTTTTTTGATTTTCTGAAGATGGCGGTTTGGTTTCTGGAATTTTCTAGGCCTCCCAAAGTGATCGATTCACTTTTCTCTCTATTGGGAGGCGTGGAGAGGAGAGAGATTTCTCTCCAATTAGGGTTTTCTTCTTCCGAAAGGGTTGGTTTCTGTGTGTGTGATATTAAATTATTTTTGAAGGTCTCCAATCTATTTTTTTTTTTACTATTGAAATGTTTGAAGTAATATGGAGAGTTGGAATACTGAGATGAAATCTACCGGTGCTGTGGGACTGGGTGTTGGAGGTAGTAGTGATATTTTTGGGTCTGACATCATTACTACAGTAAAACTTGATGGTTCAAATTATTTGGAGTGGGCACAATCAGTTAAGATGGCTATTGGTGCCCATGGAAAATTAGGATATCTCATTGGGGAGGAGAAGAAACTTGATACAGACTCTTCCCGATGGGTGCAGGAAAATTACATGATAATTGATGGAGGGTGATTTGACCCGACCTCCTAATTAAGGGACACGTGGATATGACTTGACGTAAGTGATAGCCTGGCCACAACTCGGCGTAATGAGCTCACCGAAACTCTAGCATAATAGCTCACCACGAGAAAACTCACTACATTTTGCTACAGAACGGCTTGTTGCAAGGCAACTCGCTATAAAGGAGCTCGCTATTGAGTAACCCGGAGCCTTCAGGAAACTTTTTATCCGACAAGACCGTGCTTGTCAAACTGTTCCCACATCTCTTGTCCGGTGGCGTAGCACCTGCCAGTCCAGAGGACTGCGCCCACGTCTCACGTCAGGCGGCGTCGTGCACGCTAGCTCTGCATAACGTCTCTCAAGTGACAGGACCGTACCCTGCGATGGATACCTGTGCCAATCAAATCAGCATGACGAATAATGGCTGTAGCAGAGAACTAGAGGCAGTTACACCTGATTTGGCAGCGCATTAATATATAAGAGCTCCGACCCCCATGGAAAAAGGTAATTGAATTTTTGGTTATCGAGTAGTGCGCATCTCCACTCTTAGCTCGTCATTACTCTCAAAGCTTCTCACCAAGTTCTAACTTAAGTATCGGAGTGTTCTTGCTGGGAGAGCTCCCCGGGAATCCTTCACCTTCTCCTTCTCAGGTGTTGTCCATTGCCAGCTAGGAGCGAGGCCCCTGCCAGCTAGGAGTGACTAGATCGCACTACATCAGTAGTGTCCTAACTGTGTAATTCTATGTTGCTTCAAACTGCAAAAAAAAAAATCCTATGAGCTAATATTGCTAAGGAGATTTGGATGGAGTGACTGAAACCTACTCTCAAAAGCAAAATGAAGCCAGAGCCTATTAGTTAAGAAATTAGGTGATAAGTATGAAACATGGAGAAAAATCTCTTGCTATGTATTTCTCCATGTTGAAATCCCTATGGAAGGAAATAAATCACTTAGAAACTGTGGTATGGGAAAGTGTAAATGATGCAACAACTTATCACAGACTGGTAGAGAGAAATAGGGTTTTTGAGTTCTTGACAAGGCTGAACCCTGAATTTGGCATTGCTAGGCAGCACATTCTTTCTAGGGAGGGTGTGACATTCTCTCAGGCCTATGCTTTTGTCTCTAGAGAGGAGAGTAGGAGGAATGTAATGCTAAGACAACCTGGGATTGACTAATCAGCTATGGTTGGTACAACAAAACCTAAGTCGAATGGAAATAAGGGGAGTACTGAGACTAGAAGGGAAGATAAGAAGGACTTGGTGTGTGATTATTGCAAGAAGCCTAAGCAAAGCAGGGACACTTATTGGAAGTTTCATCCAAATCTTATGCCTGCTCGGATAAGAAACAAGAAGGGAAATGCAAATGTACCACTGTAGGAGACACTTCAGCCCCTTTCTCCAAAATTGATTGGGTCCATTGCAGTAGCAGTAGTGAGAACAGAATTAGAGAGGTTTGGGCAACTTATGAGTAAGAAAGATTCACCCAACTCTAACCATTTAGATGGACAGCAGAATGTAGGAGCCAACTACACCACTTCCTTTGCACATACAAGTAGTTCATATGCAACTGCAATTCTTGCATCCACTTTAGGTAATGAGGGACCTCCCTAGATTATAGACTTAGGAGCATCTGAGCATATGACTAATGCCCCTACCATTTTCAGCTCCTATCAGTTGAGCTCTGGTAGAGACAAAGCCTCTACAACAGGTTGTTCACATATGCCCATTGCTGGGAAGGGGATAGTTAGAGTGACCAATGATATAACTCTGTCTTCTGTTTTACATGTCCCTAGACTTCATACCAACCTACTGTCTGTTAGTTCTTTGACAAAAAATTTGAATTGTTTTGTGACATTTTTTCTTGATAATTGTGTTTTGCAGGATTTGGAGTCAAAGAAAATGATTGGGAGTGGTCGTGAGGTGAATGGGGTCTGCTTTCTGGATGAGATCCCAAGACATTAAGGTCATCATGTTAGCAACAGCAGTAGTAGTGGGTCAAAGTCAGTGAACCAGGTTATGCTTTGGCACAATCGCTTGGGACATCTTTCTTTTAGTTCTTTGAAATGTCTTTTTTTGAAGTTGTTGAGTCTGTTCAATTATCTACTTTGGAGTGTGAGAGTTTTCAGTTAGGAAAGCATTGTAGATAGTCTTTTAAACCAAGTAATAAAAGAAATACTACTGCTTTTAATATTGTTCACACTAGTGTATGGCGGCCATATCAAATCCCTTCCATGGAAGGATTTCGTTACTTTCTCTTGTTTGTGGATGATTATACATGATATTCTTGGATATATTTGATGAGATCACATGATGAGATTCCTAATTTAGTACGACATTTCCACCAGATGGTTTTCATAGAATTTGGAGTAAGAGCTAAGTCTTTTAGATTAGATAATGCTAGAGAGTACTTTGAGAAGGACATGACCACGTATCTCTTAGAACATGGTGTATTTCATTAGAGCATTTGTGCATATACACCGCAACAAAATGGAGTTGCTGATAGGAAAAACAAACACTTTGTAGAGGTGGCAAGGAGTCTTATGGTGTGTGCTTCAGTTCTTGTACAGTTTTAGGGAGATGCAGTTGTTACAGCCGTGCATTTGATTAACTGTGTTCATTCACGGATTTTGGGGTTTAAGGTGCCATTTAGCTTTCTTTTTCCAGATGGAGAGATATTTCATATACATCTGATGGTTTTTTGTTGTATTTCTTTTGTTTACATTCTTGGCCCTCATCGCAAGAACTTGGATCCTAAGGCCAAGAAATGTGCTTTTTTTTTTGTATGCTCAGAACCAAAAAGGGTATTGCTGTTATGACCCAGTGTCGATGAGCAGATTTTTCACTATGGATGTTACATTTTTTAAATCCACATTCTTATTCTCGAGTGGTTCTCCTCAGGGTGAGAGTTTTGGGGAGGAGAACTCACAATCTGTTCCTCTTCCTGTTTCTGTGGTGCCTCCATCAGTTCAGCCAGCATCTAGATCAGTTTAGCCAACACTTGCACCTCCAGTTTCATTACCTGAGCCACTACGGGCACCCTCATAGAAATATCAGTGCCGATAGGTGATGGTTGACTCCATACATCCTCAACCCACATCACTCTCTGCCGGTCCTTCTAAAACACTAGATTCAGTAGATATAGTTCCAGGTATTCCTCTTGAGGCTGAGCTTGTTATGTTTTTTGATGATAATGTTTCTATCCCTAACACCATTGTTGCAGCTGATCCCACTGACCTTGATCTTCCCATTGCATTTCGTAAGGGGAAGAGAAAGTGTAAAACCCACTATATTTCACACCATCTTTCCTACAGTGCCTTATCACCCTCCTACCGTGCTTTTCTTTCTTCCCTGGATTTTGTGTCTATACCCAGGAATGTTACCGAGGCTTTGTCCAAACCTGAGTGAAAAACAACAATGCAAGATGAGATGGATGCTTTAGTCAAAAACCAAACTTGGGAAATAGTTTATCTCCCCCCAGACAAGGAGGCAGTTGGATGTATATGGGTATTCATAGTGAAGTATAAGGCCGATGGCAAGATAGAGAGGTACAAGGCAATGTTGGTATCAAAAGGGTATACTCAGACCTATGGTGTTGATTATCTGGAAACATTTGCACCAGTAGATAAGATGAGTTCAATTCGTATCCTTTTATCTCTAGCAGCCAACTATTCATAGCCCTTGTTCTAGCTTGATGTAAAAAATGCTTTGCTCAATGGTGATTTATAGGAAGAGGTATAGATGAACATTCCAACAGGCTTTTATGAAAATGTTGGTAAAGGAAAGGTGTGCAAAATCATAAAATCTCTGTATGGACTGAAACAATCACGTAGGGTTTGGTTTGACAGATTCATAGGGGCACTCATCTGTTTTGGATACACGCAGACACAATTTGATCACACCCTCTTTGTGAAGAGGAGAGATGCTTTGGTGTCAATTCTGATTTTGTATGTGGATGATATAGTGGTGACAAGAAATGATCTGGAGGAGATTGATGATCTCAAAAAATCATTGCAGCAAGAATTTGAAATCAAAGATCTTGGTGAGTTGAACTACTTCTTAGGGATTGAAGTTGCAAGATCTAAGCATGGGATCTTCATTTCCTAGAGAAAATATGTACTTGACCTACTGTGAGAGACTGGGAAACTGGGGACAAACCAATAGACACTCCTATTGATCCAAACCACATAATTAATAGTGTGGATGGTGAGTTGGTAAAGGATGTGGGGAGAAATCAAATAATGGTTAGCCGATTGCTGTATTTGTATATGCCACGACCAGATAGTTTTTATGTTGTTAGTGTTGTGAGCTAGTACATGCATGCACATCGAGTTCAACATTGGGAAGCTACTGAGAGAATATTTGCATATCTGAAAAAGCACCTTGGTAGTGGCATTATTTTCTCAAATCATGAGAATCTGAAGCTAGAATCCTATACAGATGCAGACTGGGCAGGATGCTTAGATGACAGGAGGTCTACATCAGGAGTGTGTACCTTTGTAAGTGGAAACTTGATCTCCTAAAAGAGTAAAAAGCAGACGGTTGTGGCAAGGTCAAGTGCAAAGGCTGAGTATAGATCCATGGGTCATGGTGTCTTAGAATTTCTTTGGGTTAGATCTCTTTTGAGTGAGAGGGTGAAAGCAGAGGAACCTATGATGTTATACTATGACAATTAGGCTGCAATTAGTATTGCCCACAATCCGATTCAGCAAGATAGGATAAAATACATTGAAGTTGATAGACACTTTATAAGAGAAATGGTAACAATTGGAGAAGTTTGTTTGCCTTATGTCTCTTTAGAGTTGTAGCTGACTGATGTTTTCACTAAAGGGGTGGCAAAGAACAAGTTTGAACATGATCTATGCAAGTTGGGAATGTGTGACATTTATTCCCAACTTGAGGGGGAGTGTTGAAGATTAATTAGTTTTATGATGTTTTTCTGAATAGATGTTTTATGTTAGTTGTCAGATAGGAGGTGGGCACCACAGTAGTTATGTGAGTCCAAATTTTATTATGTTTTTGAGTGTTATATATATTGTTTTATGTTTTACCGCCCTATAAGGGCATAGTTGTCTTTGTGTTATTCTATTATTTTAGTATAAATAATAAGTGAAGGAGTCAGTCAGATTAATTGCTTTTCTTTTCTTTTCAACTTCTCTTCTTCTCCTTCTCTCTTCCTTCTCTCTTCAAGAAACTACTTTTCTTTTATATTTTTTAATTTAGCAGATTTCTACTGAGAATATGAAGAATACTAGATTTGTTCACATTTATAGAGAAGGCAATAAACCAGTAGATGTTTTGGCTAATTTGGCTTATGATCTTAAAGTTTGGAAAAAACACAAATATAAATACATATAAAATAATATAAAATACAAGATTTTGCACTCTACATATATGCATTTATACTCCTTTCATTTAAGAGAAGGTTTATACCATTGAATTTGTATATTGGTCAAAGACGTGAATGCTTGTTGCTGCCTTATTTAAGATAATAATGAGTTTTTTTTTTTTTTTTTTGAGGAGGGAGGGGGGGTTAAGGGGTGTTGACAATATAATTGTTTGTTTAACTGCCACATCAGCAAAATTATACTGTTTTTACTAATGTGACAGTTATCTTTGTTTTAAAAGTAAGAACAACCACATTGTAGAACGCCCCTTAGTGATCACCGGACATATTTCTTATATATTTACAAGTTGATGACATCATGCATACGTAAGTTTTCTAGCGGGAGTAAAGTATTCACATACCTTCTCATAGTTTTCTTTTTCCTTGAAATTTTAATAATTTTTTATGGCCACCCCTCAATCAAAAACAAATTTAGGGTTTAAAAAAAATGAATAAAAACAATCATCCTTCAAAACGCCCTACAGCTTATAGGTTTTTTTTTGCTTTTTATTTTGCCTCGTGATCATTGAACCTGTTTCTTGTAATATTCATGGATTGATGACATCATGTCTAGGTTTCTAGAGGGGTAAGGTATTTATGCAACCCCTCATAGGTTTTTTTTTTCCTTGAAACTTGAATACATTTTTCGGTGACTGCCCCTCTCCCTATAATAAATTTGGATCTCCGGCCGACAAAACCCCTTCCAAACCTCTATCAACGTAATGTCACACCACATATTTCATATATAATGGATCTTACTTTTATGATGGGTCCCAGTCTCATGATGAGATACATGATGATGGTGTTAGATCAAATTGGTAGAGGATTGAAACACGTTTTATTGACAAAACATCTCAACTCCCCTAAAATAAGTTAAGGGTTTTATAAAATGAATAAAAACAAGCACCCATCAAAACTTCCTGCAACCTTATCTAAGATGTAAATGAGTTCTGAATCAATAAAGGGAATTTATTTATTTATTTTTTCCGTAGGACATGTTTCTTGTATATTTGTGGCTCATGACATCATGTATAGGTTTTTTAAGGGGGTATGGCATTTAGGTACCCTTATAGTTTTCCTTTACTCTCTTGAAATTTTAATAAAAATTTCATTGATGGCCGCCCCTACATCTAAAACATCTAAAACAAGTTAAAGGGATGAAGTATTAGGTGTTATATGAAGATATTCCCAATGTGTGATGGGATGGTATGTGAGTAGAGTTTTTGTGTACATGATATTGATAAAAAAGATTGTTGGGCAGTATTAATGATTTTATTGACGTGGCAATTGACTTGCTTTAAAAAAATTGTCCAGGATTAATGTGTTGTGAGATGATGTGTTCAGTATCCTCGAGTTCCCACAAACTCAATTGAGTAATAATAATGGCTCCCAAATAAATTTTAAATCTTAGAGCCAATGAATGATGAATATACAACGACTAACTATATACTTCGAATTGCGTTTAGCACCGCTATCCGGGATGATGGAAAGGAGTCATAGTGATATCGATCCGGTGATCCCCACCCAAACCCAAACAATGTGAATGCAGATGCACCTCAGCTCAATTTTATGAATCGATGATAGACTCTCTTCCCAAAGGAGATGTTTGATTGTTTTCCCCATCAACAAATCTCTATTCACATTAGCTTTAACATCAATGTTGACTGACTTCTTATTATCTTTAATTACAACGAGACTTTTCAATCAAAAAAGCAAATGCTGCAATCGATGATAGTGGCCCCCTTACTCGTTATATCAAAGAAGTGACGAGATGATCAGATGAGAGTGAGAGAGCCGAGCCGAGTGCACTTGAAGAGAATGAATGATCCTTTTTATTCGGTTAAAAACCGGATTTAATTAATATAAAATATTATATATTATAACCTATATATATATATATATGAATTTTATATTATATAATACATTAATATATAAATATATAACATATTATATATTAAATATTAAATATTGTATAGTATATATATTACATATTACATAATGAATTTCAGTTAATTTGGTTTTTTCAATTAACTGAATTTCTAATTCTGAACATTAAAATTCCTAAAAATCGAAACCAAAATTTTCAGTTCGATATTTCGATTTTAACCGAATAATGCTCACCCCTAAGTATGAATGTGGAGAAGAAAATAATGAATATATAAATTAATATTATATAATCAAATTTAGACCCAAAACTAACACAAGTATATGCTTCTTGTTAATAGATGTAGCACTTGTGCGACTAAAGATTAATATGTTTGGGTTAGTAGAATATAAGAAAGGAACAGAAAGCTGAGAAAAAAGTTTTCTGACAGATTTTGTGAAGTTTCTTCAGAACTTCCCCTCAACTTTCCATTCCTCTCTTTTATTCTATCAAATCAAATCTAGCCTAAAGTTAACTTTCAAAAATAATTACCATTTTGATTTGATAGAATAATCCCCTTTCCCAAAGTTAACTTGCAAAAAAAGATGCCAACATTGAAACGGAATTAACAATATGGTGTATCAATCCCTATCATTTTGATTTTAATTATGATGCTGAAAAAACTTATAATCAATCAACCAGTATTGTAGCAGCGATAATCAATCACATTCATCAAAATTTGACAAAAAATGTTTATTAAAAATTCATGGGAGACTTTAATTGGTCAAAACTTTTTTAGTATCATACCTTTCCACATCATACACTTATCCAACTATGAAGATCTCCTAAGACAAGATCTGAATCATATCATTAGTAAGCTTCAAAATTCCATAAAAAACAAGATGTATGAAGTCATGTGATCGATATTCTCTGATTGATCATGTGCCTAGAAAATGTCCCTGGCTGTTGGTGTCATTAAGAGTCTGAATTTCCTCCCAACAAAAAAAAAAAAAAAAAAAAAACCAACAGATGAATCCCATTCTAATAGCGAGATGTGTGCCTTATCTTTTAGGCCTAGTTCCCCAACTCTCAAGGTTTTACGAGTTTGTGCAGCAACACTTACTATAGTTGCTTGTCTCTAGATTCTTCTTGGTCCTGTGCCCTCTTTTATTGCCAAGAATTGACCTTAGTTAAGTGGATTCGGATTCAATGTAGAAGAGTTGCTGAAAGTAAGGGTTTTCAAGGTAGCATATGTTGGTAGCATTATATTTGATTTTATGAGATTGGTGGGGTCAGAGGCTTATACAAAATTAGAAATGATACGACAAAAACAAATAAATACGGAGAGAGAGGTGCAGAAAACTCTTTTGGACCAAGAACAATGGTGATTATTTTATAGACTTTTCTCTCTTTTTAGGTCTGAAGCTAGCATTTTAGAATCATGCTGTCTAAAATTTAAATAAATAAATAATTAATTAATTAAAGAAAATAAAAAAAAAAGAATATTTTCCTTAAATAAAGGGAAACCCAGTGCATGAGGCTTGGTATGAGGAAAGGTTTATTTCCATTTGGACAATGACTTTGCTTAAAATTCCTAAATTAATTATTAAGATTTGGACGAGATCGGATGGCCGGACAATCAAAACTGGGAACTTATGACCAGACCCCCTAATGTTTCATTTGGCATTTCTTATTTTAAGGACTTATCTCATTTTTGTAGTTAAAAAGTCAATATTTATAAGAACATTTTAAGAGTAAAAAAGAGATAGGTCCTTAAAATAAGGAACGCCATATGCCATATGCAGCCTTAATGCTCCTATAAATACTAAGTTTTTAATTGCAAAAATAAGATGAGTCCTTCAAATAATGAATACCAAATGCGACCTTAAATGATGATTTTTGGATAATTATCCGGTTCACCAATAAAATCGTTACCCATTGAGCATTTCTGGTTTTAATCTGTTCTGAGTCTTACTTCGTTGTAAATTTTGAAAGTGAAATGGAGGAAATTCCCCCCAAAAAAAGAAATATAAAATTGGATCTAAATGTAACTTTTATTTATTTTTTCAAGTATTACAACCTAACCCATTATGTCAACCCAATGCAGTTCATGAACATAAAGCCGTGCGGTAAAAGCTCATTTGGAGGGAGTTGTTTGATAGCTGCATTGATTGAGTTGATTCTAACAAGTTATTTATGATATCTACATCACATGGTTTCATGACTTCATGATTCTTTTTTTCTGGCTCACATAACACAGAAAACTAGTGCATGAAAGCCATCCCAAACAGACGCCAGCCTAATTACAATTTTTTTATACTCGTGTTCTACTGTTCTTAAGGTTACACAGGGGGTAGCCCATCTCCATACCCATAGCACTACCCAAACCCTGGTGGGAGTTGGATTTGATCTCAAGTCTCTGCTATAAACAGCCAAGATCCTGCCAATTGAAGGGTTTGGATTTATTCTTTATAAAGGTCACCTTACACCAACCTTACGGAGTTATGGTATGTTTCAGCAGTGCATCTGAAACATCTCCTATGAATAAAAATTTATAATTACAGAAATGTTTTAGACAATGTTTTAAAAAATAATCCGGAAATGGAATTGTTCTAGCCATCAGTTTTCGGGTCGACGGTCCAACTGTCCGATTCCAACATTCAGCCTATTCTGACAAACAAATTAAAAATAAAAACTAATTAAAACAGGTTAACAGTTTGACTGCCTATGTCAATAGGTTATTGACATTTTTAACGGTTTTTAACAAAAAACCAGGTTTGGGATAAAATAGAACCGATTAACTGAACGGTTCCTAGGCCAAACGATTTGACCATCCGGGTCAACGATGATTCAAAAACCTTGGTTTTAGATGCACGGCTGAAACATGATTTGAGGTGAATGTGAAGTAAGTTCTGTGAGGAGCAAATCCGTACTCTAAGCCAACATCAAATATTTGTCATCTAGCTGGGTTTGCAAAGACTACAAATAGTTGAGTAGAATACAAATAAAAATAGGGAACCCCACTCTGTCTGTATGGAATTGGTCAGTCGACCGGTCCCGCCGTGGCCCCGCCCTTAAAAAGGCTAAAACAACAGAGAACCCCACTTTCATTGGTGAAGGAAGAAAGCATCAAAACAGCAAAAGATCAAGTTGGATGGGTCTAACAACCTTCCAGGAACCAGGTTGAGTCCGATCGATCAAACTGTTATTTTTATCAGGCACATATACGCACAGATAGCTTAATAACTCATTTTCAAAAGTATTTACATACATAGCGCGATTACTCCTTTAATTAATACAAGTGAAGGAAGGAAGAAATGACACAGTTGGGACTTGGGAGAGAAAGTGCCGTATCATCCATTCTTCTTCAAAATTTTCCTTCCGAGACTTTTATCTATAATGGTGGGTATTAGCTCATTGAGTAGAGATGGGTTTCTTAAAATAAAAACAAAGTTCAGCTTTTTGTTTGGTTTGAAAAAACAGGCTTATGGCCTTTCTTTCTATTCGACTCAACTCATTTCCTCATTGAGAGAGAGTGCTTTTTGGCCTAAATGGACCGGCTTCTAATAAAAGCCTTTTTTGAAACAGAAAAGTGCCTAAATCCCTTTTTAAGCTTTTTCACCTAACATTTTTTAGATTGATTTTTGGCTCCCCTAACGTAAAAAGCACAAATAAGAGCATTGAATAAGCACTCCCAAACGTTGGCCTAACTCGAAGAACTAAGTGGTCACCCACCAAACCAAACTCATCACCCTTTTGTCTTTTGAGTTAACCCCAATTCTTCCTCTGATTAGGTAAGGCCATGTGTTTAGCAACCCAACTAGGGGACTCTGCATTCAATTTCAAGGACTGCCAGTGCCAGCTATTCTTATACAATTAGTGGTGATCGGTGAGTTTGGTGATTTAAGTTTCATAGTTATGTCTCTCTCTATGGTTCCCTTCCTTCTATTTTATAACATCTATTAACTAACAAAGTAACAAGAGAGGAGGAAGGAACCACCAAATTTATGGAAGGCCGTCGTTTGTAGGCAGAGTGTGGGACCCTGCACAAATAGTTCGTTTATGGACAGAGAAAACTGGTTTGTTTTGTTATGACTCGTGGTGATTCAAATTCAATGAGCTGGCTAGGGAGTAAGGGCCGGGGCTGTGGCTCCCCCTGTTTGTTTGTAGGCATGGATGATGAAATTCAAATCAACAGACAAGCTAATGGGTTAGTCGGACCAGTGGAGTTGTCTTGGCTAGTGACTACTCCTACCGTGAATACATGTGCACCATTAATGAGTTCCCTGTGGTAGTATTAGCTGCTATTTAATACCATGGCGGAGGCCGGAGGGAGTACTCTTGGTTGTTCGGTGATCACCCCTACCCCTCCTCTCTGCGTAGTTCGTACATGTAAGTCCCAATATATAAATACACATTCAGCAGCTTCAAGCAAGACATCTACAGACAAGTGTAAGGGATTAGCTTCCCTTCCTCTTCGGAATCTCTGAATAATTTTTTCCCGATCTTTCGATGGCTTCGTTGGGGATTGTAAAGCTCTTTCTCAATATATTTTTCTGTTTCAACCTTCTGGCTTCTTCTGCTCAAGGTTTCTGCTCCTTTCTTTTCTTTCTCTCTTTTGCTGCTTCATTTCCATGCTTGCCCGCCTGTCTGCCTTTATTTTGCAAAACCTTCTTATTGCATCTCTTGTTCTTTTTGTTGGTTTTTGATTCTATTTTTGCTCCCTTTTGATGGGTTCAAGAGTAGTCCTTCTTCTTTCCAGTCCAACTTAAACATCAAAGAGTGCAGAGAAAACCCAAAAAGTCAACTGATTGTCCTTTTCTTTCATTTTTTACACTAAGAAGGGAGTAGGGGAAAGGGGCATGGCCTTTTGTTTTCTTTTTTCCTTTTTTTTCTCTTTTTTTTTTTTCTATGTTTCGGTCTAAGTGGAATACAGGAATTGATTTCACCATTTTTTCGGAAGCTGCTTTTTCATTCTCAATTTTCTGCACTAAGATAGGTTGTCCCTCCCTCCCTCACATCCTTCCATGACGTCCTGTTAAAATCTGAGAGTGAAAATTGAGTAAGAAATACCCACATTTGGAGAACTCCATGGACCATGATTTTGGGCTTGGTTTTGGTTCTCTCTCTCTCTCATTCACTCACTCACTCAAAGCATCAAAGCATCAAAGTATGCATGGATTATGTAAGTGATAATATTGTTGATGAAATGCAGGAAAAGAGGATTACTCGAAATACAGATATCCATTTATCAAGGCGGCAAGCAGTTTCACATCATCAAGAACATGGACGGGAAACGACAGCCCATATGACTACATAATCGTAGGAGGTGGCACGGCTGGTTGCCCGCTGGCAGCCACCCTGTCTGAGAAGTTCAGGGTTCTGCTACTGGAGCGAGGGGATGCACCGTTTGCCAACCTAAACGTCTCCTACTTGCAGAACTTCCATATAACTCTAGCAGACACCTCACCCACCTCCGCCTCCCAAGCTTTCATCTCCACCGACGGAGTCATTAATGCAAGGGGTCGGGTGTTGGGTGGAGGCACTTGCATCAATGCTGGTTTCTATACAAGGGCAACCCCCGGGTACGTCTGTTTTCTTTCTTTATTTCTCTTCCCTTCTTTCTTCTTCCATTTTCTCTTCACTCTTTGGCCCTCTGAAGGTAAGGATTTCTTTTTTCTTTCATGCTTTGGCTTTGGCTTCTAGTGGCTTTTAGACTTTAGAAGGTTGACAAATGTAGCACATTGTTCTGCCATTTCTGTCCCTTCTTTACTTCTTTGTTGGGTAGAAGCTCAATATGGAACTGAAATTTGCAGTAAAATTGCGAATACGTACATACTGAATTGGGCTGCATTATACAAAAAAAAAAAAAAAAAAAATCTATCTAATCTCATCCAATCTAAATCATTTAAATATTCATACCCCATATCTAGCCTTAATATGTTAAGGCTATGCTTGGGTTGATAAAAACCTTCTCTGTTTCTCTCTTCTTTTCTATTAAACCAAAAGTCAAATGGACAGGATAGTGGAATTCAATATCTCAAATCAATCTGAATTTAAGATTGTCCTTTTTGTTTTGTTTTATTTATTATTTTTTAGTAAAGGATTTAAGATTCAATTTGAATTGAAATTCTAACAAGGAAACTTGGATCTGGGTATATCCGATCTATTGTTATTACAGTTTGCAATTTTACAATGTGGTCCCCCGGTATTTTAATTACTTTATTTATTAAATGCTTTTTTTTCTTGAATATAATCTTACTCGTTTCCATAGACCAATCCAGGTCTACTTTAACCTTGCGTGCAAGAGAGAAAAAAAATGGATTTGATTTTTTTCCATACTGCTCTGGACGTGAGGTGAAGACAAATATTGACATCCATAAATTCCATAACTGCTGCGACCAGGTAGCAGCACACTCCCCTGCTATATGTGCATTAGTTTGGTGGTTTAAAGACCATTAGACCAATGACCCAGTGGTTGAGCTGGTTATTCAGCATCACACTCAGAATTGGAGGTGTGACAATTCTTATAGCACGGCTTCTGATCAAATATTCACTACAAGAAAAATGATTTTTAGTGGCAGTCTCTAAAATTGCCGGTAAAAGTCCTTAAAACTGCCATTAGAGATTTTATTAGCAGTTGGTGAAGTGCCGTTAAAAAAAGTGTTGCTACGAGTTTCTAGCAGTAGTTTTTGTAGCTGCCGGTATAAATACAAAACTGCTGTTACAAATACTTTTAGCGGCACTAAAAGTTTTTTTTTGTTGTTGTTGTGATTGTATGTTTATGCTTTAGGCCCGTTCGCTATTGGGTAAGTTATTTGTTTGGATAAATGCACTTATCCAAGTAAATATTTTAAGGAAATATTTATCCGAGTAAATGCATTTATCCATGTTCTTTTATTTTCCATATAAATAAGGAAATGACCATTTTAGCCATAAAAGTCCAATATTAAAAGGAACATTTTTGTGTCACTCAAGTATTATCAACTTTCTGTTGTGAAAGTTATTTACCCACATAGGAGATGAGTACCATTTAACAAAAAAAATAAACTTTTCATGATCCCCACATAAATCTGAAAAAGAACATGAAATTCTTGGTCAATGGGAATCAAAATCCCATTCACCAACTTCTTCCCTCTCAAAATCCAGAAAAAGAACACCCTCGTTTCTTCTTTTAGGAGATTCTTCTAAAGATAAAGCATGTGAAATTGCGAGTATTTCGCTGGTCAGACCTTGCATGTGCATTACTGTATTATGTGATGTCAAAAATAAAATATTAGGTTTCAATGAGCAAAAAATGAAAAAATTTTACTCCCAACCTCATATTTAAATATGAACATGCCATCTACAAAATTTCTACATTTGTTGTTGGTGTATTTGCGTTTCATTGGAGGCCGTAGGGAGTGCTATGAGCCTATGACCACAGTTGCAGCGGATGTTCTCTCCATTATTTAGTTTCTTTATCTCAGAAGAGGCCCAACCATGTGTTCTAAAGAGAAGCTCTCTTGCTTGAAGGCTTTATTTAAGGCTTACATGTACAAATATAAAAATATGTTCAATTTTATCAATCTTAAAAATTTTTCTGCTCCATATAATCAAGGTTCAAGTACATAGTTGGGGGTCTGAATGTAGTAGGCATGCATTAGGTAAGCACAATGATTAAGTTCGTAATAGTAATAGCTGTATGACACATATATCAGTTAATGTGTCTTTCATCCAAATTTTTTTTTTCTATTAAACAGAAATTATTCATTATTTTATTATCTTTGTCAAAATAATTAAAAATAAAAAATAATGAGTCTCAATTCCCAATGCGTTTAGGTTTTCTTTTTTCATTATTTTATTTTTAATTATTTTGATAAAAATAATAAAATAATAGATAATTTCTATCTAATTGAACAAAAAAGTTTGGATGAAATACACATTAACTGAGGCATGTACACAGCTATTATGTACTCACTCATTGTATTTACCCATTAAAGGTGGGGTGTCTTCAGACTCCGAAGGGAAGAGAAGAGAGGCATGAGAGTTAGGGATGAGAGGAACCAATTACCAAGGAGTAAGTAGAGCATTGCTCTTCTGACCTGAATTGCAGACTAGTGTGTGGACCAAGGAGCTCTGATATTCCTTTTTTTCCCAATGCCTTATCTTAAATTCGAAAGGGATGTAATAGTAGGACTGTTTATGTCCTATCTCCTAGCAGTGCTCTTCTCACAACAAACCATCCATCAATTCCATCCCATCCCAACCCAGATCATAAGTAACAAAGCATTTATTAATTAAATCAGGGCATGATGCATTCTTCCTAATCAAGGGAACATCTCTCTATCTAACTCTTTAATGAAGGAAACCACCCAACGACGTTGTATTATTAGTTCTTTGGATTAATTGTTCTGCCTGTGCCAACATTTAATTGTTTCTTTTTCGCTGCCCGAGCGGGTCAGTGGACAGTCCCTATTCCCTGGCTAGCTTACAGGGGCGGCATTAAATCACTTGTCTGAGTTACAAATCTACTCTTATCTTACCAACTGACCAACTGGAAACTTCTCTTTGGAGGCTTCCACAGTCAATTTGGTCCACAGACCATTCACCACATGGGTGATTCCTTGGCCATTCATCCTTCCTCACTAGCTAGTTAATTAATGCGTCTGATCCATCATCATCCAATTAAGCTTGAGAGAGATTAGAAAACTTAAAAAACAGTTAATGTAGCTAGCTTGTGTTGATGTTCAACTTCATGGCTTCTGCAGATTCATTAAGAAAGCAGGTTGGGACAGTGAGGTAGTAAAAGAGTCGTATCCGTGGATCGAGAAGCAAATTGTTCGCTGGCCACAAGTGGCACCATGGCAGGAGGCCTTGAGGAATGGTCTTCTTGAAGTTGGGGTCTCACCCTTTAACGGATTCACGTATGACCACATCTATGGAACTAAGATCGGAGGGACTACCTTCGATAAGTCCGGCCGTCGATACACTGCCGCCCACCTACTCGCTTCTGCAAATCCTGAGAATCTAAGAGTCCTGGTTCATGCAACAGTAGAAAATGTATTGTTTGATAAAACTGGTAAGTGCAGCACAGTAATCTATAATACTGGCTCTCGATCCATGAGTGGTTTACTGGTTACTAAGCACGCACACGTTTTATACAAAGGGAAATACCTAGAGGTCGAAACAGGAGAGGAATGAAGTAGTAGTTCTGATGTTTGTATTTGGCTTGACACAGGGAGGCAGCCCAGGGCTGTGGGAGTCGTGTTCAAAGACGAATACGGAAACCGACATCAAGCATTTGTGTCAAAGAGAATGGAGAGCGAGGTCATATTATCGTCGGGGGCTATTGGGAGCCCTCAGCTATTATTACTAAGTGGGATTGGTCCGGCAACCGACATCAAAAGGATGAACATTCCGGTGGTGCTCCACAATGAATTCGTCGGGAAAGGAATGTCCGATAACCCCATGAACTCCATATTCGTCCCCACCAAGAAACCAGTCAAGCAGTCGCTAATCGAGACTGTCGGGATTACGAAGATGGGAGTGTTTATTGAGGGCAGTAGCGGGTTCGGTCAAAGCTCAGATAGCATTCAGTGCAACCATGGAATCATGTCTGCAGAGGTTAGTAGTAGAGTACTAGTTAGTACGTAGCAAAGAAAATGAGGTTGCCCACAAGCTAGAGCCTAGAGCTCGCATTTTATTGCTCCATCGCGGCTCTATCCAAATATCCAAAGTCATTCTCTAATCCCAGAAATATTGTTTTCTGGGATCTGGGGTGTAGCATAAATAGCTCAATGCATGGAATGGAATGAATTAGATCATCATCCTCTTGCATCATTTAGCGTTGATTGACAATTGTTCTGCAACCAGATTGGACAGCTCTCCACCGTTCCCCCAAAGCAGAGGACCCCGGAAGCCATCAAAGCCTACATTGAAAGCAAGCAGAGCTTACCGCACGAGGTCTTCATGGGTGGCTTTGTTCTAGAGAAGATAGTCGGACCGCTGTCGACGGGTGAGCTCAGCCTGATTAGCACCGACGTTGATGACAACCCTTCTGTTACCTTCAACTACTTCAGTCATCCTTACGATCTAAAGCGCTGCGTATACGGCATTCGCATGATCGAGAAGGTGGTGCAGACGAAGCACTTCGCCGACCTCATAAACTCTGACATGCCCGCTGTGGAGATGCTTCTCAACATGAGCGTCAAAGCTAATGTGAACTTGATACCCAAGCAAACCAATGACACCAAGAGTCTAGAGCAGTTCTGTAAGGACACAGTGACCACTATCTGGCACTACCATGGTGGTTGCCATGTGGGCAAGGTGGTCGACGCCAAGTACAAGGTTCTCGGTGTTGATGGCCTCCGTGTTGTGGATGGTTCAATATTCAATACTTCTCCCGGAACAAATCCGCAAGCTACAGTCATGATGATGGGCAGGTAAGGTTATCACACAGACACAGATATATATGCTGCTGATGCATGGAAGGATACTGACCTATTTTGTTTAATTCCTGGGTGAATATGCAGATATATGGGAGTTAAAATACTAAGAGAACGATTGGGAAGAGCAGCTGGTGTATAAATTGGAGCTGTTGCATGCAATAGAAGCTGCACCAAGGAAATTTAATTTGATTATACTAATTCTTGCCAAAGAAACTGCATCAAAAGAAGAATTTCATTGTATTACATGTGGCAATTAATTCAAATGCTTTTCTTTCTCATACTCCATCTTTATCTGGCTTGTTTTCTTTCTTTCTTTAGAAAGGGATGATCACTCCTGGTTTCCACACGTAATGCTAATTGCATTCCATTCAATGAATCAATCTATCTAAAAGACGATCAATGGTCGCTTCAAACATTAAATCAGCGGTCCTTGGCCTGAACCACCATGGAATCTTTTGACGTGACAAATTGGTTTCTGAACTGGTCCTGCACATTTTTCTTTCTATCCTTGGGGCAAATTTTGAAGCTTTCAGTGGCCAATAGTACTTGGGGAAGATATCAGTAAAGGTGGGATAGAGGGCTGATGAGAACTGGCCAATACAGAGGCTCCTTAATTTAATGGTTTGGTTCAGGCTTCAGATTGGCCATATCTATCCCTCCATGTTGCACAAGACTAGAAATAGGACTGGTCATACAAGAAAGCACCCTGTTTTGATCCAATTATATATAGGAAGAAGGTTTCATCGAGTGGCCATGTTCCTGCCACATGGATGAATGATGTGGCCAGTCTGAGTTATCCACTGGGTAGGGATAGGGGACCCTATGGATATGGACTAGCCACCTGTTCAATCCTCCTGTTCCACATTGTATTGGTGTTTTGCTTTGGTAACATTGATCATAAAACTCTCAATATTTTGATATAACATGCCTAAAGAAGGGGCTATTTTGCATTGATATGGATTGATGAGAAATTGAGAAGCCCAAACCAGATTGCTACATAAAAGATTCCTTGATTGCTTATCCTTTGTCACTGAATGCCTTACTAGAAAACCAACTTACATATCTGTGTGTGTGTGAGAGAGAGAGAGATGGTTTGTAATCAGGCCATTGGGTAAAGAAATGTAAATGAAATGACCCAGGAAACTTTCTCAAAAGGAGACATCAAATTCCTTTCTTCATCCAAGATTGATGGGGTAACCTCACAAACCTTGATGCTTATTCTAGGCTTCTAGCTAAGCTTTCTTTTGTGAATAGCTTTTAAATTAGAAAATTAAAGGGAAGAAGTGGACGGCAGGATTTAAGGCATGGCCCATCCAGGGGAGTGGGGACCTCCTATCCGGATAGTCTGAAGTGGCCACAAGATTTTTCAATGCTAAAACAGAGTAGGTTGCGCAACCTAATCGGGTCGAAGTAGGGAGTTTCATGGCATGATCTACTTTTATTCCTCTCACTCTAAATCAACCTACTCATTAATTTCACTGTCATCAGCCCATACTCCACAAGATCAAGGGTAGATAAGATGATATATCCTTACCATTACCAATAAATAAAAAAAGGTTATATGTTATATATTGAAAGATATTTTATAGCATAAAAGAAGTCATTTTTCTCTATCTTTTTGACATCTCTACCTCAAATAAATGTGCAAGGTGCAATATCATAATCCATAAAAGCACATCTGAAATTTCAATAGTTATTCATAATCTACAAGAAATATCTAAACTAGCACTATCTGTGAGTCTGGTCGTTGGAATCAGTGGCTGTGTTATTTGTTTTGTTTTGTTGTAGTGTCCTTGTTTGTGTTTTGGTTGCTGGTTGGATGTGTCTCCGTTATTTTGTTTTAATGAATTGCATCTTTCTCTCAAAAAAAAAACAGAAAAAGAAAAAGAAAGAAATATAAATTATATGCTAAATTTCTAATATAATAATGTTATATTAGGAAAATATTAAATAGGAAAAATACAAATTATGAAGAAATACACAACGTAGTCCCCTAAATGGTAGTCTACAGTTTACACCCTTGGTCACATTATGATAACAGGATCAATAATAACACCTTCATCTTATTTTTATATATTTTATGTCGAGCATGATAACTTTTTCTTTTATAGTTCTAACCAATGAAAGTAAAAGAGCAAAAAATACATTCTTGTGTCAGGTTCGTAAGCAACATTAAACTTGGTCAGTTTAAGCTAAAAATGGGGAAAAGGGAAATCAATCCACGTTCTATGGGCTGAAGTAAATTAACCAATCGTCTTATACTCAAATTTTCCTTGTAAAGAAGGATAGATGGTAGATACCACCAATTGAAAGTTTGAGATTACAGTTGTGTAAAAGATCCCTTGTATACTTCACATCCTCCATACATAGAGAGGGATTGAACTGAACCAAGGAAACTTTGCTCAAAACTTCAAATCAAGACTATCTCAAAATGGAGCATTTATTTGAGATACACTAAGAATCATGCCTCTTTCAAAGATAAAAACTTCACAAATCATGGCTCTCATCTGAATCATCTTTTGACAAAGATTGCAGCAAACAAACTTGTTCACCATGACCAATGCATTTCCTTCAGGGATCTTAGCAGCAGCATGAGCCATTCTGGATAAAGTTTGAGGTCATAGCCACACAAGGCATTGGAACTTGAATGCAGCTGCATTTCTTATCAAATCCCAAACTACTAGTCTTCCCCCTAGTTGTTCTCACATATGAAAACCACAATGTTGCCTTATTCCTGGATGGCGCTCCAACAAATTCATCGAGATACTGCGCACAATCTGGAAGCAACTCCCTGTTCACTTGCACTACCTCTAGTCATGCCTCTTAATCTCTGCCAAAACCGCATGCCCCTCCCTGTTCGCAGAGGGCCTGAACTAGAGTGCCTCCTAAAAGACCCCGATACCTGCATCCCATGTCTTGCTGAGGTACTGAAGACATCCAAAGCAGATAGAGCCCCCCGGTCTTCAAGACTGGATTCACATACAGGCATAGCATAGTAGGTGCGTGTGGATTCTGGAAGTTGACCCGAACCAGTACTAACCCTAGCATCCAAATCAATCGACAAGTTTTCCCGACTACAATTATCTGATCCCACTCTTTTCGTCTCACCGCACTCGTTACACACAAGCTTCAATGCCTGCACTACCTCTCCCATGAAAGGTCGGTGTGACACTTCTGGTTGTACACACATTGAAGCAATTGCTGCTACCTTGGCCACACTATCAAATGGGATATTGGATCCTAATGCAGGGTCAACAATTGCTTTTAAACCCTCCTTACTTGTAAGAAGCGGGCGTGCCCAAGCAACTAGATTCTCTTGACCTTGTGGCTGTGACATGTCCACAGGTTTTCTTCCTGTTAGGAGCTCAAGAAGTACCACACCATAACTGTAAACATCACTCTTCACAAGAAGATGTCCAGTCATTGCATATTCCGGAGCCACGTAACTGAAAAATAAAAAAGAAAAAAAAAAAAGTCATGTGCAAACACAGTATTGATCTCTCACAAGTATCCCAGGGGAATTAAAAAGATTTGAAAATTCAAATCATGAAAAGAACAAGGTCATACCCAAATGTTCCCATAACGCGTGTTGAAATGTGTTTATTTCCCTCATCCAAAGCTGTTCTGGCCAAACCGAAATCAGACACCTTGGGAGTAAAATCATGTTCCAATAAGATATTGCTGGACTTGAAGTCTCGATGAATAACACGAGGGCTTGAGTCTTCATGCAAATATGCTAGACCACGAGCTGCACCAAGTGCAATCTTCATTCGGGCACCCCAATCAAGTGGAGAAGCCTCCTTGTCTGATCCTGAAAGAACAATTTTTTTTTTGGAAGGGCCATTTTCAAAAAAGGATCAGGGAACAAAATTTATAATTCAATGGAGAGAACCCAAAAACATGAGACCACTACATTCATATTACCATGTAGATGGGACTCCACACTGCCATTTGGAATGAGTTCATAGACCAAGCAGCGGGTATTGTCCTCTGTGCATATACCAATCAATTTGACCAAGTTCCGGTGATGCAACCGGCTAAGCATCTCTACTTCTGCCAAAAATTCTCGGCCACCCTGTTGATCATCTCTCTTAAGAACCTTTACAGCCACCTTTGTTCCATCATCAAGGGTACCACTATAGACACGTCCAAATCCACCTTCCCCCAGTATTCTTGAATCATCAAAGTTATCAGTAGCTCTTTCTATTTCACCTGCACTGAAAGTTCTAGCAGTTCCTGTATATGTTGCAAAGCTAGATCCAAAGGACAGTGATGCAGAACTGGCTCCACTTCCAAACATCATAGATCCAGTAGCCCCTGTAGAAATAAATATTCGATATGTACTATTTAACCAAAAAATAAAAAAAGGCAGTTATAATGATAAGAAATATTAGCAGTGCTTTACCTGATGGCTTTGCAAGGGAAGGTACAAAAGCTTCAATGGTAGATGCAGGTTGACTAGAATGTCTTCCACATTTCAATAGAAACACCCAAGCAGCTCCAACACAGAACACAATGGCTGTAACAGATAACAGAACTATTATAGCAATCATGCCACCACCAAGTCCTCCTTTTTGTTTCCTCCTCACATCAACTCCCAGAGGCCGTATTGTCCTTCCATTATTGTCATGGCCAGGTAAAGGTCCACCATCTATGGTGGTAATGCTTGAGGTTGTTGAAGGTGGGGAGGGAGGAAGCCCTGATATGGTGCAAATGTTATTAACAGATGCCAGACTACACGATAAACTACATAGAAAAGCATCCATTCACATGTACCTGGATATTTAACATACAACACTTCATAGTCACCAAAGTGGGAAGCCTTTATGGCAATCTGTTTGTGCCAGAATTTCTCATAGGTCATAAATGCTGTGGTGTTATCAAATTTTACTCCAAGTGGCACCAGATTGATAAGAACAATAGTCTTCTCTGGCTGTTGACTGGCTGCGTTTGCTCCCACGATATGAACTTGACTTTGTCTCATGAAAACTCCAGCTGCTATTTCTGCAGCCAGTTCAGAAACCAAAGGAAAGAAGGTGTATAGGGCCACACTAAGGCACAGTTCAACTTGCATTGGCAACACACAGGCACAGGGTGATCCTGGAGGGCTATTTGTATAAGGATCCACACATGCCAATGATGTACAATCTACAAGATAATATATTTAGGTGTCACTAAGGTAAACTTGTGGAAAATGAATAGTATAATAGAAGACCAAATAGAACATATAAGAGAATTTGCAGATTTATTTACCTAAATTAGGAGGTGGTGGGGGTAATGTTTGAACTGATGGAGATAATGGTGTCTTTGGCTTCCTTGGCAAAGAACTTGGAGGAGAAATTTTGGGAGGAAGAACGCACCCTTGCTTACAGAAAACAAGATTAGGGAACATCCATTAATTTTTACTGTACAGAATACAAATGATGTAAGAGATGTAAGTTTCACCATACTTTGGCCGGATTGAACCGCTGGCGATGGTACAGGTGCAAAAGAACCTCTTTTCACTGTTGGAGGAACTGGATATTGGACAGGGGAGATAGAGGGACCTGCCAGGTTGGATCATAATAAGAGGTCAAAGTAAACAAACCAATTTACAGTTCAGATGCTTGGTCACATATGAATTGGGGAACCATCTGGTACCTTGTCCCAAGTGTGGCAGGCCTTTGTGTCTTCTACTTTTCTTTGGCAATGTTTCCGAAGCATTTGAAGGTGCAGGAGTGATGATCAGACCTTTAAGAGAAGTCGAAAGAAAAGGAAGAATTCTTTATTATCCAAATACTTGGGGCATATATGTTACCTGTTGGTATTTATTTGGTGGAGATACACTTAGAAAAATATCAAACCTTTGTGATAAGAAGCAGGAGGATGGGATGGAATTGATGTAGGAGCAAGGCCGTTGGCTCTTTGATTTGCATGTTTATGCTTGTAAAATGAAGGTGAAGGTGCAGGACTATGAAATTGTCTCCTCTCTGGGGCTTTGGAAGATGACTTGGAAGGTGCAAATGCTTTATTAGAGGGCCTCACAGTTTTGTCTGGTGCAGGGGCTTCAACAGGGAACAGACCTGTGACCAGTAATGATTTCCAATGGCATTGAACTTCAAATTTGGGGCCCATAAAAACTTGCACACAAAGAGCTTAACTTGATCTCTGAAGTACCTTTGGCTGGGGAATGGTTCACAGGTGATAAATGATCAAATGATTCCATTGGAGGTGCAGCAACTGGCACTCCATATCTCTTCCTGATTCTGGATGGAGGACCCGGTTTTGGAGAAACAGCAGGTTCTGTAACATTATTTTGTAACACATTGAACCTAACATCAATTACAAAGTACCTAGTTGTTGGACTAGCACAACCACAAAAAGGTAGAGTACAAGGGCATGGCTGTACATTAATTAAACAAAAAAGAGAAACATGCACGCCTCCATATATTCTACAAATATTGATTAGTTAATATGACAGCCCTATTATTTCAAGATAGATAATTACTTGGGAGTGCACCACACACCACAGTTTGTCCATGGAAAGGTACAAAATTTTAGTTAAAATTGTTCACCCCAAAAAAAATAGTTAAGATCAATATTCCACCAAAGGAAGAAGGGGATACATTGGTGATATACCACTTCAAGGTATCAAAAAGAAAAATAGAGGTGTCTCTTTTTTATCAAACATTAGGAAGAAATAACAATAATGGAACTTCAACATGAAAGGATGTAGCAAAAGAGCTGTACAGAACCACTGCTCACCCAACAAAAAATTCAAGGTATTAGGGATTTCACTGTATATGAAACCCCTCTCCACACCCAACAAAAAATTCAAGGAATAAAAGCAAGAGCCTTGCTAACTTCCTTGAGATGATCAGCCAACCCCCTAATAGGGATGCAAATGGATTGGAATTGAGTGTGATTCACTTAAGTCGTATTTGGATCCATCTAGCCATAATTGGATTGAATTGAATATGAAAATATGATTCATTCATTAATCGGATCAAGTTTGGGTAATTGCTTGATCCAATCTGCTAGGATCTGATTATATTCATATATAAATGATCATTTTTAGTATTAAATTTCTTTAGAATTAAGCGGGGTTTGGGATTTAGAAAAACCTAGTTTTTCTATTTATAGTATACATTTCTTGTTTCTATTTAATTTTGTAAATTAGAGCTGGAACTCAGATGCTGACTGAATCCATAAATCTTCCAATTGAGTCAATACAAAGATAGAGTGAAATCTAAAAATACTTCGAAATTAATGGCATTATTTTGCTATCTTCTTGGGATATGGAATATCTCAATGATAAATTGATATAGCCAATACTTGGGAAAATTCATGTTCTCCGTTGATTTCAAACCCTTCTCACAGAAAAAAGCAGAAATATGAGGTATATTGTGTGTTGTCTGTGTACAAGGGTCATTACCTAATGTTGATCCCAGCTAAACAGGATCTTGGGTGGGGTGGACTGGGCTGGGTACATAAAGGGATTTAATCCTGCTTACAAACTTCAAACAATCAATGCCTCCAGATCAAAAAGCTACTTTGGAAAGAACCATACCATATGGTGCTCTTCGATAATGATCCCTTGGTAGGGCAGATGGTACAAACCCCTGGATGGGTTGGAGTGGGGATGCTGACTTTTGTGGTGGCAATAGACTTCCAATATCTGGGGATATGGATGGTACCAGCCCTTGCACAGCTCGGGGGACAGGTGCGGAAACATTGGGTGGAAATACCAATGAGATAGGCCCTGGATTTTTTAAGCTGTTAGCTTTATTAATTGATAGCAAGAATAACAAAAGCTTCCTAGTGTTACAGTTAACAAAGGTTACCATTGTGCAGATGCCCTGGACTTTGTGCTCCAGTTTCCAGAGACTTCCTATGGTAGCCAACACTAGGCTTTCTATCTTCAGTTGGAGAAACTGCAGAAAAAGCTCTTGGTGATATATTGTACCCTGCAAGAGAATATAAATCTGCCATTTCTTAGTCTATAACTCAAGCGGGGAAAGAGAGATATAATACTCTTTGGAACTTAACCTGTACCTTTGTGGACCCTTCCCAAACCAAGTTTTAATTTCATGATACAAGTTGAATGGTTTTCTACTCTAGCAAAGAAGCTTGGAAGAATTTTGCTTTTTATTTTCTGTTTCCCTGATCATTAAGTATCTTTTTTCATCATCGCACACCAGAGTTTTTCTTGCAAAGTATTAAAAAAATGGATAAGATGAAATATCACCACGTTTAAAAAACCTACCAAAAATGAAGCATAGGACATCATAGTTTTATCTTTCAAGAGTTCTTATGGATGATTTCTGAGGTTGAAAAATCTGGGGTAGATTAGGACCTCTATTTTCTAAGTCTCCTTCCCTTGGTATCCTTTTATTGTGGCTATGGTTTGTACTCGGTTGTCATAATATTGTGTACAACCTTCCATGTACTCATGTATATTACCTTTGTGGCATAATTCACTAATAACATAAAAATGGTGATGATGATAAAGGGGAGAAGAAAGATATGACAATCTTCTGAAGAAAATCCAAACCAGTCCTCCTTGACCAAATAGTTGGCAGGAGCAGAATCAGGGACAAGAGGAGAAAATACCTGAGACAGTCAAATTTGAATATCCTCTGTACCATATACATAGGTAATTGGGTTAATGGACATAAAAATGCAAATATAGGTAAAGTAATAGATATGTGAATAAGTAACTTGTAAACTACATCATTGATACTTTCACAAAGAACATTAGTGTAAAATATCAATAACTTGTAGGAATAATCTCTCCAATTAACATAGTCTTCTTTTTTTAAATTTTCTTATTGTACCAAGGCTTGGTTTTTATACTTCATAAAAATATTGTTTTATAGTACTTTTGCTGTATAGCCATGTGAAAACTCTAACATCTCCATGAGAGCAAAAGATAGTACTTTAGATTCCCCTAGCATTGTTCAAATTAAGAAACTAAGATTGTTTCAATAATTTCTGGGGATGATATTCTGAGCCAAGGCAGCCTGAGAGCGACCACTTTGTGCAAAAGTGCCAAAGATTAGGACTATATCCAGTTTACCCCTCCCAAGACCCCAGATAGCTGGAACCAACATTGGGTAATGGCTTTTCTAATATATATATTCTGGGCCAGGCATCGAATTTACATTCGCAGATTGTCCACCAACTACCAACTTTATTATTTGATCAGTTAACCTTTCATAATAAGGTAAAGAAGTTCATCATTAATTACATAATGAATATTGATATATCCTCTCTTTTTCCTTAAAGTTTTGGGATAGACTGGGGGAGGGGGTGTGGGGATGGACTAGATGTGGCTAATGACATAAAACCTCCATGTAAAAGGACAAAAAACACAACTAGAAATGACATTATCTGAGATTGATACTATATGATCTGACTTGTAATGCTTAATAATTAGTCACCGGGACAAAACTCCAGATTGTACCGATAACTATGAAGCACAACAGTTCTTTAAACAGTAAGCATATCACTCTTTACTGAGGATAAACTTTAGTTAGAAACTATAAACTACAATTCGCAATGTCCACTCCAATCTCTAATCAACCACCTTATGAAATAACATCCAATTCATATCGAACCAAAGCCACAACGAAAAATTCCAGAATGTTTCCGTCCTTGGTGCATCACTCTCCTTACATTACATGGATCAAGCAAAACCCGACTCGACTTAGACTCTGTTCGCACAGGTGCAGTTTGTTCTGAACAGGAAGAATCACAAAAATAATTGTTGACAAGAACCCAGATCTTTACATTGTTCTCCTAACATAAAAACCAACCAAATACAGCACGAATTTGATCAAATTATTGGATAGGCCAACTCAAACTCAAACTTATGCTAAATAAACACAATGAGAACAATATTCATTACCTGCAGATCCATGAACTACCAAAGCGCCGACAATGATGATGAGTCTCACTCTCACTTGCAGCATAATCATTTGCATACCCATCCCCAGGAGAAAATCGGAGATCGAATCTTGTAACCTCCCACCCGCTCGTCCAAAGGATAGGAAAAAACAATAAAAATATCAACAAATTGGAATAATATAGTAGAGTTTACAGATGGGTAATCTTCAAGTAAGAACAAGACGGAAGCTTGATTAGAGAAGACCGACAAATAGCATGAGGAAAGCAATCAGAAGGCAGCTTAATGAAGACCCAAAGACGGGTAGAGGAAAGCCCTGCTCTCTGTTTCTTTTGCAAATGAGCTGTGGCCGGAATTTGCAGAGCTTGAAGGTTGCCATGCAAAGAGAATCGTTTCTACTGTCATGATTTATTTAAGACAACTGAAACCGAATAAAAGAAAAAGAAAGATCTGTTCAGCAGACAACGGGCCCATTTAACGGAGAGAGGGAGAGCACTGTCTGAGCGTTTTGGTGAGAGTACGGACACAGAGAGTCAGAGAGGAGAGGGGGGGGGGGCGGGGGGAAGAGAGGAAGCGAGATTCTCGTTCAGGCTTCAGCTGTAGTCTAGTGTGTAGTCCCTACTCCTAGTACGAAGCTAAGAAGATTAACTGATAATTAAGCTTTAATTGGTCGGAGCGTGTTGTACCTTTCCCGTTTAAATATTGGGTTTGTTTAATACTTGAATTTACCATCTCTTGACTCCTCCATTCTCCATGTCCAATTCCTGAATTCCAAATTCCAATCCTCCTCTGTGGGCCGCTTCCATAATGGGTCTCATTATTTACCATTGGATTAGTGTCGGATGGTACCTTGACAATCAAGTGGTCAGTAGATTCTAATCTCATGGCTCTCAATTGTGCCTCGTGTTGCAGGACTCGCATTAAATGAAATATTCATTTTGTGTCGACTGGGATTCATGATTTCATATTCAAATAGTTTATTGAGGCATCGAGTAGTGTGATGTCTGAATTCTGATCGCTAGCTGATGTGGGCTCTCTCACCAGTCACCATTTGTTTATGTCTCTTCCTTCTTCTTCTTCACCTCTACAATCTAGATCATCCCAGAAAGCATAAAATTTTCAGAAAACTTCGGTGATTGTGTTTGGCGGATAGACTATAATTTGGACTACCTTTTTCGTTGACCCAGAAGAGAAAGCGTAACCAAATGATCTGGTCCATTGGATCGATCGTCTAACAGGTGGGTTTTCTAAAATTTAAAATCAAGATTGTTGATTCTTACCAAACAGAGTGAAACGTCGGCGGGTGCCAGGTGATGGAAGGAGACACGCAATTTGTTACTAGATGTTTTTTTTCTATTTTCTGGTAAAAATTTGTTAATATGTTATACTATTTATCATTTAAGGTCTAAGGGAGCCCACTTTCATGAATTGCCAAACTTTTCACTATGTGGATCCTCGTCACTATACCCAACCCAAGTAGGAGCGGGGTTGTGGGCCTGTGGCGTGGCGTTGGACGCCACGTTTACATGTTGATGATGATGATGACGACGACCCTGTTGAAATATGGTTGTCACTCTGTAGATCTTATTAGATGTGATGATAAAATTGGACTATTGCTCAAGCTACCATCTATTTGAATTTAATTTATTAGATTAAGACAATTGTCTTTCACTGCCGAGATGTGGACAGTATCTAATGGATCGAATCGGATGAAATTAGGGTCTTTTTGGTTTATAGTTGAAATTGGAATTGGAATGGTTTATTTTAATATTTGAAATTTTGATACATATTAGATCATATCATCCGATATATTTCATATTGGGAATCTCCCGATATAGCTGTTTTGGGGTTTTGACCAGTTCAAAGGGTGGATGGAACTTAAATCGGCCCCTCTGAACCAGATTTGAAAAAAAAAAACTAAAAATAAAAACAAAGTTATCAGTATTGCCCGATACGTCTCTATCAGCATATCAGGTCTATCGATATTTTGAACCTTGGTCTATTCCTATAATCTGTTTGGTTTAAACAGGAATAGGAATGGAAACTAGAATCAGCTGGAATAAGTTTTCGATTCCAATTGTTTGGTCGAGCAGAATTGAAATCCCATTCCCATTCCTGGTGGAATGAGATTTCATTCTCAAGGGGACTGCACTCCACCTTAGAAATTTGAATTCCAGTAAACTTATAATTCAAAATTTCAAATACCTCCACCTAAACACCAATGTTCATCCCTAAATTGGCATCAATTCTGAACTTACACCTACCCCAACTGTACAATATAGCTAAGATTTGTAGGGGCGAAATGAACAGTAAAACCCCTTTAATTTTAATTTATTGTTGTGGACATGAAATTGTTCCGTTATCCACTTTGACTTAGCACCAAGGATTACATCATACTTCATACCAGCCCTGTGGACAGTGGAGTGGACCATCCGGGTTGGATCGGAATGGTTTGACAAATATAATAAAATGGCATTCTTGCCCATCCACTTAGAAATTTGAAAATTTCCATGACTTCGGTAAAATCCCATTAGACTAATTAGAGAGTTCGGCTGGGTTAGGTGTTGGGTCAAAGAGACTGGTCGCTTTTGATTTCCATCATGAGATCACTGTTTAAAATTTGTAGTTTGTCTTGTTGAGAACCAAACAGGGTTGGAAATTGGAATGGAGCACTATGGGCTAATTATCAAATCTTAGTACCTGGCGGTCAAACAAAACAATTAAAAGCCAATAAACTCAAATCTCAATACAGGTGATTTGTGACCATTGTTGTTATATCATGTTGATTTGTCTACACTCCATGATATATCCTCGTGTCTATATCAATAGTTTCATTCATGATCTCATCAGTGATCAGACAACATACATTATCTGCAGGAAACACAATACATTGATGTATACACGCGTCATGCCTAAGGCTCTCTCTGCAATTGCAGAAATCTGCCTTGATTAGTTGCATGATGATGATGATAAGACTTTATAGAGGGAAGCACCTTTCAATTTTTCATACATGATAAAATAGATTTGTTCCACCTTTCAATTTTACCTTTTGTACTTGCCTTTTGGGTTCACTTGGTTACTCTTATCTTTGCTTCTGTTTCTGTGTAGTTTGTACAACATCATCATCATCATCTCTTTATATGAAGCTTTTAACCAAACAAATCATGCAAATGACTGAGTTTGGGAAGCCTTGGGAATCAACATAGAAAGCCTTGGGTTATTCGTTTATAATCAACCATGAGCAACAGTGAAAGTGCAACTGCACCTGATCCCATCATTTCATCAATTCAAAGTAATTGTTTCTGCATTTCTGCTGCTTTGCTTCCTTTTGTCGAGGTTGAAGAAAAAATGCAGGTCCCCCCCCCCCCATTAATGAACATGAATATTCCACCCCCCACATGCTGGTAATAGCCCAATTGAACTTCCCTCTCAAGGAACTTTTATTTTATGAGACCATAGGAAGCACCGTCCCGTTCAGAAGAACGTGACCTGTAGAACAATTTCGTTGGGCCCATGAGGAAGCTGCCTCTGCCTACTTTTGTTGCCATCGTCCTTGAAAAGTGAAAATGATTTTTTTTATATTAAAAAATCCAATAAAATTAAAGATGAAACAAAAGGACTCAATAATTGGTACCTTAGTTTCAGGACGCTGCAGATAGGAGGGCCCATTCGAATGGTTTGGGCTTTGGACTTTGGAGTGAAACCACCTACAAAGGCTTTATCCGTGAGCAAGAAAATTTTAATTGCAGAATTGTGACCACCAGCACTCAGTTCATGCAAATAGAGGAAATACAAGGGCAAAGATGGTGATCCAAATGCACGGAGACCCAAAATGGTGTTTGTTCGAGATGAATGGTGGAGGGCATCAAATGCCCACCGTAAATTATTTCCCTGTCTGAGCAATCAAACAGGACATAAAATAAAAAGATAATGAGAATAAAAAAAATGCACGATATAAAATGTTAATATATATAATTTTTAAAGTGCAGCATTCTTCAACCTACCGACAACCTTGCATGGTGTCGGTGCCTCCCCTCCACGCAGGCCATCTGACACATGAAAGATGAAACTAAAGACATCACACGTTCAACAATCCCAAACTCTTTGCAGCTTTGCATCTATTGATTCACTATCAAAGTAACATATAAATAAAACCTGCTTGAGATGATAAGACAACACAAATCATCCTGTATTTTAAAGTGCTCAAGGTCTTGTTCATTTCCAATCATAACTCATTAACACTTTACATCTTGGCCTGCCTGACCTTACATTGTAGACTGTAGTGGACATGTCATTTAAAATATGCATTGGCCAAATAACAAGTTAACAACCTTTTTGGGTCAAACTGTAGTCTGTAGCATTCTGCTCGTCATTTTCATTCTTGCTGTGCGTTGCACATAAACTCAAAATCATATGTTTCCATCCTTTGTTCCCAGTTATGCGATTTACTTCATTGATGAACACAGGAAGAATAATGCTACAAGTTGACAAGGTGATACATTGGCGTCTGTCCAAGAATTGTCAACCCTATGGTTTATCCAAGCAATGATCTCTGCAACGCAGACTAGTTCTTGTTGAATGAAACTTCCGCCCAGCTGTAAATATTATTTGAAAACAGATGAGATATCAGTTGTATAAAGAAAAAGAAAAAGCACGAGGGAAGATGATACTGCAGGTTATAGTAGCTACTGTGTACCATGCATGGTAAAAATCAATTAGTCAGATCAAATTCTTTAAATCGCTTCTTGAAGCCTTCTGCCATTTTTATCTCATCTTCTTTGCTAAGTTTACAAGACCTCCAGTCAGCTCTATCAGTCAAATTCAACAGACCAGCAAGAACCTGCAAAAATATTCTACATGACAGTGAGTACCGAGTAAATGACATTTCTTTCTGATATCCCCCTTAACTCTTTCCCCAAGAACATGTTCTAGTTACTTGGTCTGGAAAAAAAGTGTTGTTATTCAGTAGTGAAAAGCCAATAATATCAGCATACCACCATATCAAAACCCCCTCCCTCACTCAAAAAAGGAAAAAAGGACTAATGATTACCAAGAAACTAATTAAATTTCAGCCACAATAAATCAATAATGTCAAGTTTGATATGTAAACACCAAATATTCAAAAGGAAATATGAGTCATTAGCACCTTAAAAATTAATTCAAGCAAAACCCGTACCCTATGTCCTTAGCGAAGTTCATCTAATAGCAACTTAGGCAGCATCTTGTAACATTTTTCAGAACATTTCGGATATTCCAGGAGCAAGAGAGCAAATATTTTTTGCTCCTGCAAATTGATGCATGGCATGCAAATAATTGATTCAAAATGTAAACATTGTCTCTGATGATTGTAACCACCATCAAATTGCATTAAATGTCAGATCGCAAGTTAAGTATAGCTGAAGTTCTTGGGATTTTCCTGCCATGCCCATACCACATTGCATAACACCTTATAAAGTGTAGTGTGGTTCAAACCATGTGGTTTCAACCACACCATAGTGGGGCCCATTAGGTTCAAAGACACCACACTATCAAACACACTCTAGATTGCAAGAAAATCCTTCGATGATGGCATTAAATAAGAAATCATGTGAATTTTGGCATACTCTGCACCTTTGCACAAAAGGCCTAATTCCTTTTCCAAATGAGCTCAAGATGAGAAACACAAAAGCAATGCCCACTTACGTGCAGATTAGTATCAACTCATAAATTAATGACAACAGGGAATAACAGTCTGATGTTCACAAGGGCAATATATTAATAAACAGAACATAATGATTCTTAGGTCATTACCACAACTATGGGTGAGAAAATGAGAGAAGGATCAAATGTAATAGTTCATTCATTGGTAGCTTGGAGGATTAAAAGCATGACTATTGCTTTCCAATTGCCTGTTTTGCATTAATTGCTATTCTTTTAATCTTATTGATTAGTGTAGACTACTGAAGGTTGGTGAAGTAATAACAAGATATTTTACAGTAGATCATTATGGATTGGATTAGTCTTTCTGATAGGCAACCTTAATCCTCTCATCTCTTGAACCAATTTGTAACATTTCCTGAATTTCAAGATGTTCTTCAAACCAATCATTTACTTTATAGATAGGTAACCCAAGAAGACCCACTACAGCTCGAGCAGAAACACCCAAATACTAGTCACAACAGATATGTAATAGAAAGCTATAAATTTCTTAGTCCCGTGATTCAAGTTTCCCCAAAGATACTAAGGAGAAAAAATCTGGAAGCTTTTCTTGGTGATGACAATGCTAAAATATCAAGTTGGCTCATTTGTCTTTATGTTGATCATTACAAGCCTCTTGAAACTTCTCTTTTCTTATTTCTTTATTTGATTTTTTATTTTTATTATATGTAATGTGAATTTATTATTGTTTATTATTGATAGGAACTATCTTGTTGAGACCCTATGAATCGATTAAAACCTCATATTCACAGTTACATACTAGAACCACGATGCCAACCAACCTAAATTTAGTTTTAGAACAATTAAAGTATTGGCTGAAGGGGATTCAAAGTTAATTTCATGTGCAAATTGAAATAAACACACCCTGTGGACTCTCAAACATGCTTTTAGGAAGCAGAAAGTATTGCAACGGAAGTAAATGCTGAATTCAAGTGGGTAAGGAGTGCAAATGGAATGGCTTATTCCCTTGCTAAACAAGGGGTTATGAGTAGGGGTGAGCATTATTCGGTTAAAACCGAAAAACCGAACTGAAATTTTTGGTTTCGGTTTTTGGTTAATTCGGTTTGTTTTTTTTTGGGTTTTTAAATATTGCGGTTTTTAGAATTAGAAATTCAGTTAACTGAAAAAACTGAATTAACCAAACCTTGCTATATAGCATGTAATATATAATATATAATATATAACATATTATGTTTAATATATAATATAGTATATATTTTTGAAATTCGGTTTTAACCAAAAACCAAACTGAAAATTTCAACTTCGATTATTTCGGTTTATTCAGTTCGGTTTTTAACCAAATAAACCAAATGCTCACCCCTAGTTATGAGGCAGCAACTGTTTTAGGCTTCAGGCTTCTATGTAAATTTGAATTGGGTTTTTGGGGGGTGACAGTCGTGTCATCTAGTTGTACTAATCTCATCTATAAGCAAAAATAATAAATTATCTCTTCTACAGATAAGAAAATAAAAAACAATTTTAGTGTCAACAGCCATAGATAGATAAAATACTGCAGTAAATTTTTTTCAAACCACCTCTTCATCAGAACCCAAAGCCCAGAACTTAGT